>NC_141992.1:31298525-31601555 GCF_049901715.1 Pseudonaja textilis | reverse complement strand
CTATATTTGAATATGTCTTAATAGATGAGCTGGCTTCATTCATAATCTGAAGTGGAACATTGGTCTGATGTATTTGTCTGAGAAATATAAATTGGGCTACTTTGTAAACAAAGGAAAAGTATTCTTCATTTTCAAAGGTCCTTTTTCAAGTGGCAACTGAATTTTCTGGTAAACATCCATAGACACCCTCATTTTCAAGTTTTCAGTCTTCTCCAATATAACATTCAGCCCAGGACCACTAGAATTTATAACAGTTTCTGAGGAAATTGCAATCAAGGCACCTAGGACAGAGGCAGGTTCAAATTAAGAAAGTTTTGACATTACAATATAAACTCCACCTTTTAAAGACTGTGAAGATTGTGTTATGTCCTCACGATACCCATTTTGTTATTTTAATATAATCAGAGCTGGGAATGGTTCCCATTAAAAGCTGGTAAATTGCTTTTATATTAATTGTTTATGTATTTCAACTCCTATAACCAATGAATTAACCAAACCCAGAAATCAACTTTGAAAATAATAAAAGTTGCTAAATTAAAACATGTTTTTTTAATAAAATGTAGCTTGATTTAAAGGTAAATCATTTACTGTGATATAGTTAGCTAGAGTCACTAGTGGAAAACTGCTACTTATATTAATGTTGTCTCACACCTTGATGAGTAGTAAAAATAAAATTGCAATTTGTTGTGCTTTATTTTTGAAGCACCAATTTGACAGGCTTTCATTTCTTAATAGCAAGCTGCTCTGTTTTTATGTATCTCTTTGCATTGCTTATTGGAAGCTATCCACTGAAATGAAATTCCCAACAAAATACAGGAAATCCTAAATTTATAACCATTTCTTTAACAAGATATCAAAGTTATGATGTCCTTGGAAAAAGTGACTTCTGACCTGTCCTCAACGTTACAGCTATCACTGTTATGTCCTGAGGACTCAAGGAGTTCTCACTCAGGTCCACTCACATTGTGTGGGCATTATTCCCCCATTCCCATTGGTCGGTTCTCCCCAGCAGCCAGCTATAAAAGCAGGCTGCAGGGTCCAACTGGCTGCTGATTGCTGCGAGCCAGTTCCAGGCTTGGCAAGCACGGTCAGCCCTTTATTTGTAAAATAAAGTACTGTTGCACTCATGCTCTGGTTCAGCCTCTCATTGCTCAAACTTAACACTGGCGACGAGGATGGGATGGCTACCAGAAGCACCTTGCAACCGCTGAGTCACTAGCCACCGATCTACAGCCCAGAGAGAGCGATCGGCTGGCGACAAGGGAAACGCTGATCCGCAGCCAGAGAGAGCGGTCAGCTAGCGAAACGAGCGATCAAAAAGAGCAAACGCAGATCCGCAGCCAGAGAAAGCGGTCTGAGTCAAATAGTTAGAAGCGTCTGTAGCCGCTTGTTAGCCTCGCCACGGGAAAGTGAAGCGCTGCGAGCCGCAGCCGCTCTGCATTTGGCGCGAAATTCAAACGGGTGTCATTTGAATTTCGAGCCAGTAGGAATCACAGCACAGCGCTGTAGAGAGTCACTAACGCCCACTTTTTTGGCGCGAATCAAGACACCTCCAACGGCTAGCAGCCAACGTGGTAACCCAGAGAGAGAGAAAGAGAGGGTAGCAAGAAACCTCTCCAGAGCTGATATCACTAGTAACTCACGAGCGTTCGTAGTCCCAGAGAGATTTTTCCGCAGGTAGCCCAGCCGTTCCAGCACCATGAGTTCCAATCCAGTATTCCTGGCGTTTAAACCAGACGAAGAGAAGTGGGAATCGTATAAGAACCGTTTCAATCATTACATCGATGCGGTCGGCCTGTCGGATGCGGAGAGCATCGGAAAAATCCTATTTCCTAATCTACTGCGGAGCCACCGTTTACGATACCGCTGCAGCACTCGTGGCGCCGAGAGAATTAAAAACGCCTTCCGTGGTCCGAGTTGCTTGAGATCCTCACAAACCACTACGCTCCCAGGCCTTCACAAATCGCCAGGAGGTTCACGTTCCGAATGAGGAAGCAATCAAGTAAGGAGACCATCAACCAATATATGGCCGCCCTCAGAACAGCAGCCCTGCACTGCGGGTTTGGAACATACCTGGAGGACATGCTCCTCGATCAATTGGTTTGTGGGGTCAAGGATCTCAACCTACAGAGGCGTCTGCTGGCTAAGAAAGACCTCAACCTCGCGCAAGCGGTAGAGGAGGCCCTAGCAGCCGAGCTAGCAACGAACTCAGCCACCGAAATTCAAGGCCCAAGCGCCAAGCTAGCAGCGTTCCCAGTCCATTCCGAAGAGGTGGAAGCGGAGGAAGGCCACAACGATGAGAACGATGTCCATCGCCTCACCAATGACAGATGGTCGCAGGTAGGGGCCAAACAAGAATACACCGGTCCACCCAAGCACATCACCCTGTGCCTAGCCTGTGGGGGATCACATCAAAGGGCCACCTGCAAGTTTAAAGGAGCCGTTTGCAACAACTGCCATAAGAGGGGGCACATTGCGAGAGTCTGCCAAGCCCCCAAAGCGCTGCACAAAGACCCCGTCCCGCACTCGGGACCACAGAGGCAAGTATTAAACTGTCGCACGCACCGCCATGCCAGGCGTACTTGCCACTCTGTTAGTAAAATTTCTCTCTCCGTTTCCCTAGAAGGTAAACCGTGCCACATGGAGGTTGACACAGGGTCAGCGCTCTCAATAATCTCGTGGAACACCCTCAAGAGACTCCACCCCAGCCTATCTACTACCCGGCTTCAGAGATGCCAGTTCGGTCTGAAGGACTACCAGGGGAAGGCCATTCCCGTGATCGGCAGAGGCAAGTTCTTTGTCAGTTTTAGAGCTTTTAAAGGCCACCTACCTCTAGTGGTAGTTAACGGCAATCTACCCACCTTATTGGGGCTCGATTGGTTTCCCCACCTCGGCCTAGGGTTAACAGGAGTCCATGCTGTCTCAACCTCAGACACTGACTCCTTATTCGCTGACTACGCAGATGTGTTCAGCGAGGAGCTGGGGTGTTATAATGGAACCCCATCTCGTTCACCGTTGACCCCAGGCAGTCCCAATCAGATTAAAACCACGGAGAGTTCCATTTGCTATTCGACCAAAACTAGACGCTGAATTGGATAAACTACTAAAACAAGGGGTCATTGAGCCAACAGATTTCGCCAAGTGGGAGACGCCCATTGTCACACCCTCAAAAAGATGGTAGCCTGAGAATTTGCTCGGACTACAAGACAACAATCAATAAATATTTACAAGTTAGCGCCTACCCCGTGCCCGTCATTCAGCACTTATTGCACACATTCGAACCGGGCAGTATTTTTGCTAAATTGGACATGTCTCAAGCATATCAACAGTTCCCTGTTGATAACCAAACAGCGGAACTTCAGACCATCGTCACTCACAGGGGTGCCTTCCGATGCAAGCGTCCCAATTTGGCGTAAGTGTTGCCCCGGTATTTTTCAATCCCTCATGGAGCGGATTTTACAGGGCCTCCCTGGTGTAGTACCCTACTTCGACGACATCTTGGTCTCGGCCAGGGACAGACCCCAACTCTTCCAGAGAGTGCGAGCAGTGTTAGAGAGGTTCAGACAGCATGGCCTCAAGTTAAAAAAAGAAAAATGCGCCATTGCCACTAGACAGGTGGACTTTCTGGGTTATAAAATTGACGCCTCTGGCATTCACCCCCTGGAGTCCAAGGTCAGGGCGATCCACGAAGCTCCCACACCGACCTCCAAAACGGAGCTACAAGCTTTCTTGGGACTCCTAAACTTTTATGCATCCTTTTGCCCCATAAAGCCTCAGTAGCCGAACCCCTACACAGATTACTAGACAAAAAGTCACCGTGGCACTGGGGGCACAAAGAAGACCAGGCATTTAACGCCGTCAAATCACTACTTACGTCAGAGGCAGTGCTCATCCAATTCGACCCCAACCTTCCTTTAGTACTGGCAGCAGACGCATCCCCTTTTGGAATTGGGGCGGTCCTTAGTCACCGACTCACCAATGGCGCCGAGGCCCCCATCGCCTTTTTCTCCAGGACGCTCTCGGCCACGGAGCGAAATTACAGCCAAATAGACAAGGAAGCCCTAGCAGCTGTTGCAGCCGTGAAAAAGTTTCACGAATTCCTTTTGGCCACTTCTTGAACTGGTCACCGACCATAAGCCCCTCCTGGGCCTACTGGCCGGCGACAAACAGACACCTCAAGTCCTCTCCCCTCGGATGACAAGGTGGACACTTTTCCTAGCGGCCTACTCATACAAACTTATCCACCGCCCGGGCAAAACTCTATCCCACGCTGACGCGCTCAGTCGCTGCCCCTTACCCACTCCGGCTGAAGACCCAGCTCCTGTCAATGCCATTTTTGAAATCACCCAGTTGGACCTGCCCATCACCGCCCTTGACATCGCCGCCAAAACCAAGGCAGACCAAACGCCGCCCAGGTGCTCGACTGGGTGAGGAGGGGGTGGCCGGGAGGCAATGTTGATAACAAATTCGCACCCTTTAAGACTCGCATGCAGGAGCTGTCCAGTTTGCAGGGTTGTCTACTGTGGGGCACTCGAGTGGTCATCCCGACCTCGCTGCGTGCCGAGTCCTGGAAGCGCTTGCACGAGGGACACCCCGGCATTGTGAGAATGAAGGCGTTGGCACGCAGCTACGTGTGGTGGCCGGGTCTAGACGAGGACATTGTCAATTGGGTAAGTTCCTGCAGCATTTGCCAGGAATCCCGTCCTGCTCCCCCATCGCCACCCCTACCAGATGGGAGAGCGCCAGCGCCCTGGTCTAGAATCCATATCGATCTGGCCGGCCCGTGCATGGAAAGATGTTCCTAGTGGTCGTGGACGCTTATTCCAAGTGGATAGACGTGGCGCAGCTATCCACAACCACCACACTAGCAATCACCAACGTGTTAACGCGCCTGTTCGTTACACATGGACTACCCGACTCCTTGGTCTCCGATAATGGCCCACAGTTCGCATCAGTAGAATTCAGCCGTTTTGCAGCCAACCTAGGCATTCGCCACATTTTCACAGCCCCATTTCACCCTGCGAGTAATGGGTTGGCTGAAAGGGCCGTCAGGACCACCAAAGAGGCCCTCGCTAGGTTTGGCAGAGATGACTGGCACCACAAACTCTCACGGTTCCTGATGAGCCAGCACTCAACCCCCCTGTGCAGTCACCAATAAGTCCCCAGCGGAACTTCTGATGGGCCGGCGCCTGAGGACTGTATTAGATAGAATGCACCCACAATACTGCCCTGACTCTCCCCTCGCTTCCACTTCGGGGGTTAGACATTTTATGTTACAGGAGCCGATATTCGCAAGGAATTTTGCTGGGGACCCACTTTGGATTCCGGGCGAGGTCATCGCCGTCACCGGGCCGAGGTCGTATAGAGTCAGGCTGGAGGATGGTCGCGTCTGGAGGAGACACATAGACCAACTCAGAAGGCGCCTCAGCAACCTCGCAAACAAGAATCCAGAGTCTCCAGTCGAAGGGGAACCGTCCCATCCGCCACACAGCCACACCGCACCCAGTGACCAGTCTGCGCCAGCGGTCGTTCCGGTCAGCCCAAACTCGGACAACAGCGCCCAGAGAGTTGACCAACCGGATCCAACCCACGAGAGTTTGACTCCAGAAACCAACCCGGTGGTTTCTGAGGATGCCCAGTCCAGAGAGAGTGTTGGCGACACTATGCCAGCTCAACCGTCACAGACTGATACCGAACAGTCAGACAATGTTCCCGAGTTGCGCCGCTCCGGCGCCAACACAAACCCCCATCTACCTCAAGGACTATGCGTGTTCGCATCTGGGGGAAGGGTGTTATGTCCTGAGGACTCAAGGAGTTCTCACTCAGGTCCACTCACATTGTGTGGGCGTTATTCCCCCATTCCCATTGGTCGGTTCTCCCCAGCAGCCAGCTATAAAAGCAGGCTGCGGGGTCCAACTGGCTGCTGATTGCTGCGAGCCAGTTCCAGGCTTGGCAAGCACGGTCAGCCCTTTATTTGTAAAATAAAGTACTGTTGCACTCATGCTCTGGTTCAGCCTCTCATTGCTCAAACTTAACAATCACATTATCCCCAGAGTCATGTGCTTACAATTTGGGTATTTAGCAACTGGTTTGCAATGTTTGTGGCATCCTCCAATCACATAATCTGATTTGTAATCTTCCCAACAACTGGCTTCTAACAACTGAGGAAGGTGATTCACTTAAGACAGGCACCCCCAAATTTGGCAACTTTAAGACTTGTGGACTTCCAACTCCCAGAATTATTCAGTCAGCTAGCTATGAATTCTGGGAGCTGAAGACTTGTGGACTTCCAACTCCCAGAATTATTCAGTCAGCTAGCTATGAATTCTGGGAGCTGAAGTCCACAAGTCTTAAAGTTGCCAAGTTTGGAGACCTCTAACTTAAGATATGTGTGATTCACTTAAGGACCATGTGATTTGCTTAATGACTGGTAAAAATGATTGTAAAATCAAATCCAGTCACATGATGACTTGCCTAATGATTGCATTTCTTACAGTAGTGAACAAAATTCTCGTCCCAATTGTGCTCATAACTCAAGAACTACCAATAGTTCCCAGAGAATGTGGAGGTTTTAGCAGATGAATGATCAGCCTGTTGGGGTTGAACAAATGGAAGATAGTTTTCCTTTGATAAAAGACAACCCAAAGGTGCTTTTTCAAGAGGACTTCCTGATTTTTCTTTAAAGACGTTTTGCTTCTCATCCAAGAAACTTCTTCAGCTTTGACTGGATGGTGGGGAATGGAAGGATCCATCCAGTCAAAGATGAAGAACCTTCTTGGATGAGAAGCGAAACATCTTCAAAGGAAAACCAGAAAGTCCAGTTGCTTCTTGAAAAAGTACCTTTGGGACAATCATGAACTGGATGACTGAGACTCTCTATAGACACTTTGTTGAAAGAATTACTTTCCTATGATATGCTAATAGAAATAAACTGGCTGCAAATTCCCTGGGTAGTAAGGGTAGGCCAGGCAGACTATGCTTGGCTAATAATACACACTAAATATGCAAGATACATGGATAGGGGCTAAATTAAAATTCACAATTTGTAACAATAATAGTGATTATTTTTAACATAATAGGTAGTCATTTAAACTCAATATATTTGCCTCAAGGGCATTTAAGAAAACAAAACCAAAATTTTCCAATCTCTTGACACTGAGGAAGGCCCAAGGATTTCCATTAACAATCTAAGTGGACTGTTGATTTCCTTCTTTTTAGGTGGTCTACTGGAACAATGTATATAATTTGAAATTTATACAGGATGTTTTTGTATAAAATATCCTGGGTTTTACCTAATTAGGAAGATTTAAAAGGCCAAATCACTATCCTTAGTGCTCCATTAATTCTGGCAAACCTATTAGTTTCTTCCATGCACCTGGGCTACAAACCATCAAAGTGTCCATGAAATGGTGTGCAAATTTTAGCCATGGCTTTGATGAAAAGTGGTAGTTTTTAGCTATGTAATGAATCCCCAAATGAATCAAGTTTTACTTGGTAGCAAATCTTTCTTCCTGCTCTGATCAAAGGTGTATTCAGAAAGGATGAGGCTTTGATACTGCAAGAAACACATTTCTTACCATGTTCAAAGTAAAGCCCTGGTATTTGGCAGAGACATTCCTATTGGGAGAACAGCAGCTAAACTTAGCAAAGCTTAGCAAAAGGGGATTGGAGGTGTAGGTGGCAGGAAAATGTCATATTTTTAGACCCAGGAGCAGCTTTTTAATTCCGTCACATTAGCATTCAAAATGCATTACAGAAAGGAATGGCTGCCTGTCTTGCAGTCTCTCTCTCTCTTTTCTCCTCCTCTTTTCTGTAGTTTTAGTACTAAGCAGTGTAACCAAATGTGTTGCTTTGCTGCTTCAAAGTGCATTTTAAGTACACGAAAAAGACGATATATTCAGGGAGGGAGAGACAGAGAAAGAGAGAGAGAGAGAGAGAGGGAGAGAGAGAGAGAAGGTTCTCTTTCTAAAATTAGTTTCTGACCCACATTTCAACTACTAGAGTCTAGTGAATTGGCACAATAGATAATAGCATCTATCATAACTTGAAATAATCAGTTATTTTTCCAACCTATTACAAGCCAAAAGAGTTAGATTTCTTCCTCTCTAGCATGGCCAAATGAGTGATTGGAACTAAGAGCCAAATATTTGGAAGGTAACACAGACTGGAAAGTTGGTCTAATATTTGGTGGCATATTGCTCCTGATCCCAAGAGTGTATGTTTGCTGTTTATGCACATATTTGTCATTATATGTGTTAGACATCAGAATAGGAACCAAAGTTAAAAGAAATGCTCTTATTGCACAAAGAGAGCTCCATGTTTCCATTCAAAATTATGCACCTCTAAATGTTTTTCACACAGTGTCTTGTGTCACCATAGAGCCATCAAAGCCATGCAAAACCACACATTCCTTTTAAAATGTGGATCAGAGAAGCAATTATTATACTAAATTTGGATCACCAGATCCACTTCCATAGCAACAGACAGTAATATTACTAACAGGATTATGGTCCTATTTAGCCATAAAATGTGTTCTGATAATGGGAAAAAGTACATACCAGAATTATACTTAATAAATCCCCCTAAAGGACACAAAGTTTACTCAGAAGCAATGATGTCATGGACTTTTCTTCTTTAAATGTTTGCTTGTTTATCTTCTGGAAACTCTTGAGACTTATAGCCTCAAACAAGGCAGTCTGTTTCCTTACATCAGCTGCCATGGGCAGATTTGCTGACCCTCAACAAACAGCTTCATTAAGCCTTTCATTAACCCGGGTTATTATCCATTAGTAGCATGGCAATTCTTCCCAGGGACAACTTCACAATTACAGCAAAACAACTGATTCTCTTTATCAGCTCTACATTTACAGACACGGGGGCTGAAAATAGTGTGCTTTTAATGAAATTTGTTTGTGTGCACTTCTGGAGTATATAGCTAAGATGAAGACATTCTATTCTTCCATCAACCTGCAGGTACAAAATTTAACATTCCACACTTTATCTACAAGTACAAAGGCAGGTGGACAACCTGCAGCCCAAAATTTGGATGCCTAGATTCCTTGACCTTCTTTGGATTCTTCAGCATCAAGCTGATCACTCCACTGAATAAGCCAGTAGCATGGTTTACCTTTCTTTGATAGTTGGAACACAACAGCTGAAACACAGCAAAAATATAGTACAGTTTTAAACGGTTTGAAGAGTGAAGAGCAAGGGAAAAAAGAAAAACCTAATAAATGCCATCCTTGACCCACATATGAGAGAATCTTGCCCAGTGATGGGTTGCAACCAGTTTAACAACTGGTTTGGTGAGCACATGCTTCACTGCGCATGCAGCATTCAAAAACCACTCATTTTAAGCTTACCTTCTATGTCAGTGCTGGTGAGTAAAATAGCTGAGGCATGGCAATCAACTGTGCTGTGTAAATCAGCTGAGCTAAACACCAGGGAAATATAGGATAGGAAAGGGCAGGGACAGGTGGGTGGGGCCAACTGCTCACTGGAACTACCACTGATAGCTGCCCACCACTGATTTTGCCCACTTAACATCACTGCCTACACCTGGCCCATAGAAGGAAAGGATACTGCACTAAAGTCATTTGTGTATACAAAAATGCCATCATATACCTTCAACCCTGTAAAAAGTAGTCAAGAGTGAACAAGGCTGTTTTTTTTAAATTCTTGATTAATGTTACACATATGATTGTCTTTATTTTTGTTTGAAGTTGTGACAGTTATACTACAAGAAGAATATATTTTCCCCCTCCAACATATGTTCCTAGAATAAACAAACTATAAATTGATATATGGCCAGTTCCTCTACCAATGGAAGGCAGTTTTTTACTGATATAGAGAAGGGGTTGATTTTCTGCAATTCTTCCTCCTCTCTGCTCCCATTCCTATGCTGTCCAGATTTGCTCTAAAAATTTGTGAGATTCTTTGGTACTGATTTTGAGAAACAAATGTTACAGTGATTTGGATATCACTCAGTGTTCTAACTAATTGGATACCATCTAACTGGAATATTGTCCATTATAATATTTTGATTTCACCCAGTATTATAACAACATAAACAATCGACAAGCATTTATTAAGTGGCAAATACATGTAATATATGTGTGGGTAATTGTGCACCTCTGTTTGTGAGAGAGTAAATACACTTGGACATCTTATTCTCCTTTCTATTCAATCCTTCAGTCTTCTTCAGGCACTACATCTTTCTCTCTTTGATGCTTCTCTTGGATTATATTTTTAAATCAATCAATCAATATTCTACTTTCTTTTGTAACACATTTTGTCTAATAACAAAATGTAAACTGTCCATTATAAAGCCACATAACAATGCATTTGCACAGAGTAAAAACTACATTTTCTCTCTCATTGGTATGAAAGATGTCAAATTCAGACATTTCTCCTGAAAAATGTTCTTGATCAGCAAATTTTTGCTAAGAGGTATATTACATAGCATTGGGTAAATACCATGATTAGAGTGGTAAATAAAGATTATTTATCAAAAATAAAGAATGATACAAAATTTAACGTTAACAAAACCTTTTAAAAGGGAGGAGATAGGGAGGCATATACTAATGCAATTGTTTAAATGCAATTGTAAAAATTATCTTATTCATCAGATGTTCTTAAAAAAGAAAATATAGGGAAGATAGTGGCTACAGTTTCTAACTGCTTATTTAGCAAACCATGACTGAAAAATTTTACACACACTGCCTTGAACTATATAATTATACAACAGTATCTATTCAATGTGTGAAAAATTGCCTTTAATATGATGACTTTGAATCTACTTGTAAATTTTAACATTCTTCCATATGGTAACTATGCTTGTAGTCACCCTGATTATTCAGTAATCTACTTGTTTTAATTTTCACCTTCATTTGAGATCTAATGTCCCATCTCATAGAGTTTCTCATACATACATATATACCTGTCACAGGGTATTCTGTTTCAGATAAACAACAGCATGCACAGCACAGAATGTGAATAATAATAAGAGTTCAGAAGCAATGAAGATATTGAGGTAAGAAAAAAAATACCTGGTTTACATCAACTCCATTGACTATACCTGGCCATATATATCTATAAAAAGTAGTGATTCTGTTTCAGGAGGTGTTTTTCCATGCAGCTTCAGGATATCTAAGTAAAGTAAGGTGAGTAGCCTGGCAGATATTTTTGATGTTTGATAGCCATGGCCTGACTTGTTCAGTATTGGCAAAGGAATCAGTACAATAACAAACAGTACTGGTGATAGTGAGTCTCCTTGAAAGATTCCTTTGATATTAACCTCTCCCAGTCTATTATCATTGGCCAATAATTGTCTCCCATTGTGCCATCGATCTTTGCAAGAGCTTCTGATGTTTCTACAGATTCCTGTTATTTCTAGGCACTTGCTTATCCATTCATATGGCAGGGAGTCAGATGACCTCTTGTAATCAATTTAAGCTACATTCAAGTTGGTCTTCCTTCTCTTGCACTTTTCCAAAATCATCTTGTCAATTATGAGGTAATATTTTGTTCCTCTGCTGTCTGTGCAGTTGCTTTTTTGCTCAGGGGGAAAGAGTTGTTTTCAACTAAATGCTGTTGCACTGCATCTGCTACAACATTAAAAAAAATAATTTGAAAGTTGTTGGTAAGAATATAATTGGCCTGCAATTGCCTAGTATTGGCTCCTTTATTGGATTTTTCTTTATCAAGAAAATTTTACCAGATGTTAACCAATCTTCAATTTCACCTCTTTGCAATATGTTCTTAAACTACCTGGCAATGAGTAGATATAGACCAGTAAATGTTTAAAACAAAAATCATGCAGTTAATTTTCACCCGGCACTGATCAATTCTTGATTTTTCTTCCCTTTTTCTCCATCATTTCTCCTATTATTATATGTTCTTTCATTTCAGCTTCCTTTTTTATTCTTAAATACTGCCTTTATCCAAAATGCCTTCTTCTTGTGTTTCTTTAGGTTATCCCATAGCTTCAGCCAGAACGGCACTGTTTCTTCTTTATCAAATGTTGACTAGTTCATTTCAGTCTATTAATTGATGGTAGATGTCAACTCATAAAATATTTCTCTGGTCTTTTTAGAGTTGCCAACAGAAAGGGAGGGGGAGCAGTAGAGCAGCTTGCAAAACTGAAACTGAAGGGACTGTAATATTTCTTGATCAAGTATTTTTTGTCTTCTTATTCTTCAGTTTCTTTTCTTTCATCTGTTGCAGTTCACTTGGATTTGATTTTAATATGTTGATTTCATTTTCCAATCTGATCCTCCATTTTGGAGGTGCACAATTCAATAGCTATATTGGCTTCCTCTATTGGTGACTCCCTATGGTTTGTCTCTGTAGATGAAACTTCTTCAGGCAAGGCTTTGATTTCTTTGCCCTGGGTAGACTTTTGCAGTTCTTCCAATTCTGTATTTTGTATTAAAATCAACATTGATCTGCTAGCTTCTGATCTGTTAATTTTTATTCTGGATTTTGTCCTTTCCAGAACTGGTATATTCTTTTCAGATATCTTCTTCTTGTTAAATTTGATTTGTAATTAGGGACTGTTTCCAGTCTTCATATATATTTTTATGGATAAACATTTTTTTTCCAGTAGCCCTACTCCAACACCTAGGATGATCCTTGATAACTTAGACAACTACATATTTGATATGTACTGTATTTCTGTAAATTATATCTCTCCATACTATTTAAGGGAGATACTTTCTTTGGCTGACTCCTCCAATGGGCATTTGGTTGAATATGGTTGAATTTCTCACATAAATCTCATGGGTACTATGGGAGAACACAAGTCCTACCATCAAATCAAAGTAATAAGGAGGAAGCAAAGGAGAAGGTAGAGAAAAAGGAGGAGGATTTGTGCTTAGTTTCCAATCTGTCGTTGTCCACATAAAATGGTCCTGGCATAAAATGTATTGTTTCCAAATGCTATCCTGATTGCCAATTGCTATCCTGCCTCCATTGTCTCTGTTTTTTTAAAAAATAATATTATGGTGAAAGAAAGGAAAGAACACTGGCCTTAGGTGTTCCTTCGCCTCCTGATAACCTGATAACCATGTAGGTTGCCATCTTGCCACAGGGAGCAAGAGGCACAACAAAAATCTACAATAAGAGGTGCAATGTTTCAGAAAATGTTTCCTGCCACTGCAAATAAGATGGTGGCATATTCTTTTATGTCACCATGTTTGAATCTTCTTTTCAAACCTCTCTGTGTCTGGACTCTGTCAAATGTTAATGGATGTTATTGCTATTTTGTTAGTTACAGATTTTTCCATTATTTTGATATCTCCACAGCTGCCCATAAATTGTAATATCCTTTAGGTTCTGAAGCAAAATTGGTCAAAGAGGAATAGGAAAATGGGACCAAATGGATTCAGAAATTGGAGGTCTGTTTCCAACACAAATTCAATAACATCTCTATGCTTTTAATCTATGGGGCAATGGGGAGACTTTTCTGTAGCATTTTTTATGAAATTAAAAAAAGTCATCAGGCATACCTGTTGGATGCATGCCAGTATGTCCAGGATGAGTAGGACATCCCAATTTCTCTATAAGACACAAAAATCAGACTTAGCAATTCATAAGTTGTTGTTAACAGAATAATGCAATAGCTGTGTGATACTTTGGAAGAAATTGCAGAGTAGACACTGGAAATGGAAAACCCACTTTAACATCTTCCAAATGAAACACACTTTGAAATTATTGAAACAATACAAAAGAACAAACTTTTGCACTGGCAAGAAACCAAGAATTTTTCTATAAAACCAATACTACTTTCAAAAATGGGATTTTCTTGAGACTTTTTGCTTTGGAGGAAACAGTTAATTTGCTTCTTCAGATTTACTGTGATCCCATTAATCCATAACAGGATAATTCCTCCTCCTCTTGAATTATTCCAGTACCCTAAAAAAAGGTTGCAGTAAACAAAAATGAATTTCTGTTCATTTCTGGTTTCTGTCTTCTCTGATTACTGGTTCCCATTTATAAATCTTGAGTGTCTAGCAAAAAGCCAAACAAATATCATAATTCATAAGTTTGAAGTTTTCTCATTCCTGGAACTGCAAGAAAAAGCTGACAATGGCTGCTTTACTGTGATTACCAAACCTAAACCAACATATAAAAGAAAACAGAACAAATATGCTCCTTCTTCAATAAGTTCAGTTCTAAATGATATTGTTCTAACAACCGAGATGCTCAGACTGTATTTTCATCTTGCCTGCTTCACAAAATTCATTTGGGTTCACAGCCCATAATAGACCAGGGGGAGGGATGAGAAAATTGGCAAGGCTAGTTTTGCAAAGGATGTTAGACAAGAAGAGGAAATTGCTACTGATCTAGACAACAAGAAGAAAAATTGCAGCTAGTAATAAATTGTTCGGAAGTATTTCCTTGTAAAAGAGGACAAGTGAGGAGGGTACTGGAAACACACAAGACAGAGGAGATCAATGGTTTGAGGTAATTTGATCATAAAGATGAGAGCAACTCTCCATGGACTTAATCAGTGACAGGTTCACCATCTCCAAAGGATACTGGCTGCCTCTCTCAGCCCTTGGCTTAATACTTTGAAAGGAAGACGAATATCTTTCTTGTCCTTGGAATGATATACAACTAATGTAGAATTTTCAATTGCACTCCTCAGATCTCAGTGACCTGCAAGACTTGTTTAATACTAAACATCTTTTTGCCCCACCTACAAGCCTCAGTATCCCTTAATCTCTCTTCCATCACTCTTAGCCTCATCTGGCACAGAACATTAAATTATTTGTTATCCTGGCCCAATTCTCTAGAGCCCTCCCTCCGCCCACTGAAAAAGATTGAGTAATCAAATAATCAGCAGTGCATACATATGCTTAGCTCCAAAATGCAGTTGAAAATGAAACCTGGCCAAAACATTATAGATCAAAAGGCAGAGTAATAACAGCACTAAATTAGGATGTAGTTCCACTGCCTGACTCAGATATGTCTCCTCAGAAACAGATGGCCGACCCTGGGAAGCCCATCAGCATCAGTTCAAACTCTGTTAAAAGTTCATTTTTGGTCCTGCAAAATGGAGCAATTTATCCCTCCCTAAAAAGATATGTCCAGATATGTCTACAGGGAGATGGGATACTGTAGAGTTGTTTAATCTTTTTGGAAGAGAAAGAAAGTTTGGGTAGGGAAAAGAATAAAAAAGAAGGGGAAAAACTTTTTTTTTCTTGGTAGTAATAAGGAAAAGGTTTGCCCTTTGCCTTTACCCAGGACATATTTTTCAGCTTCTCAGTGAAGCTTGATTTCCCATTCATGTATTAACTAGATTTGATCCTGGTTATTTGTTTCCAAGCTCATCTAAGGTCAGGACTCTGATCTTGTCTGCTGCAATGCCAGCTGATATTTGCAAAAGTATATAGATAAGCAGTAGAAGAAAAATATTTTCAGCAATCAGGCAAATCTTCTGATTAGGATCCAGGGCTGTTTAATCCTTTGATTGTGAGATAAGTTTCATTGGGCCCTTTCCTTCTGTTTCCATGCTAGCTGGCCATTACGGATATTGCTTTTGAAATTTATGTTCTGATTCCTGCATTTTCATAATGTTTTCCTCTTCCTTCCTTACTATTATTTTTTCTTTTATAACAGGTGTTAGACTGGAAATGATTTTTTTTTTAAAAAATTACACTGTAGAGCAAAAGGTTCTCTGTGTAAAATTGTTTCTTTTAAAAAAGATTAAATAATTAAAATTAATTATTTTTATGATCAAATGATATGGAAGAGACATGCTCTACCACCACTTCTACAAGTTTTTCCCCTAAGGTCTGATACCCTCACTCAAAAAAAGAAACCTTTCTTTCATAACCATCTTCCATCTATCTGAATTCTTTGATAACATGTTTTGTTTTCTACAACCTCCCCAACCCCACCCCCCAAAAAAATCACAAAGGCCAAAGATTCTTGTCAATAACAAATCTTATTATCAAGAACTAATATAGCTGCATGAAAGATAATAAGCCTGCTATTATTATGTAGCACAAGTAAAATATATATTAATATACATTAGACTAATATCATCCTATATATGTTTTTTTTTCAGAATACTATTTATTTGTATGGCTGTCAAACTCTCAAACCACAAATCTGGGTGACCCAGATAAAATTAAAGCCAATGCAAAGCTAATATGGAGAACAAAGACATAATACTACCAAAGAAACCCTTAATCATTCCATATCAAATCATTACCAAAGGATTCATTTATTACTCTGGTTCCAATTGGTGGCACAAGGCCGGAGTCTTCAAAGCCTGCAAAAGGTCAGAAAGGTTCAGAGTCATCCTAATTTTGTAGAGTGTGAGGCTAAGTTGTTCCAAAGGATAGGTGCCCCAACAGAAAAGGCAGATTCTCATGTATTAGCTCCTTCTTCATGCATATACAATTCCAGAAGGTTATTAGATTGATTGTATCTGTTTTGAAGTCACTGAACTGATCTGATTGGAATAAGATTCAATTCACAGTTACTGTTTTTTAAAAAATGAACATGATAGCAAAGTTAGTCTTTATTCTCATAGGCAATGGTTGCGCAGAACCTGTAAAATATTAAGAATAGGCAGATTCCACATAAGTGGACTTCAACTCTCAGAATTCCCCAGCAAGCATATGGGAATTAAAGTCTAGTTATTTGAAGAAACTCACGAAAACTGTTTTAACAGCATATTATGCCAGGCATTGTTTTTACAAAACATGTTCAAGTAACTGAAGGATAATTTTTGGAGGAGAGTGTTTTCAGTTTACTTAGATCTGTTCAGACATTCAATATCCCAGGAATGAACATGTGCAAAAGCTTCTGAAAGCATGTCTTGTTAGCACCCTTAGCATCCAAACAATGACATCCCTGGTTATGATTGTGATCAGTCTGAGAGAAACTACTGTTTGGATTGAGTACTCTCTTAACAAAATCGCAGAGTTATGACATGAGCTCTGTCCAGGGGTGGGATTCAATTTTTTAAACAACTGGTTCTGTGGGCGTGGCTTAGCTGATGGGCGTGGCTTGGTGGTAATGTGACTGGCTGGGTGTGCCCAACTCAATATCACTCATATCAAGGCACACATTTCCTTGCCTGGCCTCTCGTGACTATGGGGATGCTGCCACAGTCGTAAGTGTGAAAAATGGTCATAAGTCACTTTTTTCAGTGCCATTGTAACTTGGAATGGTCACTCCACACAAGCAAAGTACCAGCAAAGGAGGGGGAAAAACTCCAGAGACAGGAAGTCCAGTCCTGCCAAGAATGTAATAAGAGTTAACAGAGAGGCAGTTTCTGTAAGCAACACCAGAATGTTTCCTTCCTGCCTTCCTTACAGGATTAGGCCAGTAATTTCTTCTAACAACCGGTTCTCTGAACTGCTTAGAATGTTAACAACCAGTTCTAGCAAATAGGTGTGAACTGGTAGAATCCCACCCCTGGTTAGCTTGACAACTTAATTGAGCCATATGCCATGTATATGCATGGACATTTTAAAAGAATAGTTATAGTTATTCTTGGACAGTTCCTTCAGCAGTCCTGTCATCTTTATGTTAAATGCAAAAGAGTGACAGTTCTTTGTTTATGAACTCTAATGTGTGGGCATGTGTGTAAGTATGGGTTAATGTTTCTATGAACATAAGGGTATATACAGTACTTATCAGTAATAATATCAATGTGAGATGCTTTTCAAACAACTGAACACCAAATAAAAGCATGCAATTTAATTTCAATTAGAATAGTGAAGCTTATTCAAGAATGGGACACTCACACACAAACTCTGTGTGTGGGCGCGCGTGCACTTGTTATGTTATCCTCAGAGTATTAAGCACAGTACTGGGAAATTATCGTGTAAATTAAAATTACTTCATCAGCTTTGGTATCATTGCCTCTTCCTACTTCTTTCCAGATAATTAGTGTGACTGGCATGGAGACAAAAAAGATGATGGCAGGATAAATAATATGGTATCAATGGAATATTTTCCTTTAGATTGGCTGGAGTATTTGTACAATTAATTTAATTTAATTTGCAATTAATTGGCTTCAGTGGTACTTTGATGACATCTTATTGTTGCTTCATTTACTCCTTCCTTAAACCTTTATTAATGTCTCATTGGAAAGTTAAATTTGGCTATATATTTATTTTTCCCCTCTTTCTCAATTTCTCCTACATTCTCTTTTGTGCATATTTACATTCTCTACTGACATATGAGAAAATAATTTTTAGGACCTCACAATTCAGTGATAAAAAAATAAGAGACATTCCATGTATAAGGAGATAAGATCAGCTTATACATGGGCAAAAGAGATATATTTGGTATGAAATTTAAGGTCATTTGTTTTAGTTAAATTCTTATTAACAATGAACAGATAAATTATCTGACATTTTTTTCTATCAGTCTTCAATCAGTTCTGCTAGATTTCAAGCTATTTCAATGAAGTTCCAGTTGAAATTTGGTATTTTTGCACTTATTTTCTTAGCAGGTGGGCAACATTTTAAGTGTCCCCTCCTTCACTGTACAATCTTTGTTGAATTTATCCTTTTCTGCAGAAATTCGGGAAATGGTCACTCCCATTTTTTTATTACATATTTGGTGGAGAATTTGAATGCCCAAATGTCCCTGGCTTTAGTTTTTATAGAAATCAGCACTTTCTTTATAGAGTTAAGATTACTATTGTAGAGGCATATTTGAAGATACAAATGACAGAACTATGCATCAAAATTGCACTTGCTTTCAATGGGTAACAAATGCTTTAAATTTCCTTGTGCAGTGCCATTTATTTATTTTTTGCAATGTAGCTTTCTCCTCAACTGCCTGTCTGGATGGATCAGTGCTACAATTCAAAGTAAGGTTTTTTTTCACTAAAAGTACAATTTTAAGAAGATAAAAAAATGCTTACTTAAGCAGGTAGCAGCATAAAACTGATTGTAGCTGATCATTTAAGTTATGCACAGTCAAGTCATGAACATATAACATATCTATACTAGGAGTTGGAAAATATCCAGAGGAAGGCAATAGTAAACTGTTTCTGTACTTCTGCCAAGAAAACAAGCATGGAGGTCTCCATATTGTTATCAAGAACTGAGCACAAGCTAGGAAAAGTGTTTACAATTGGTAGTAAGTTGTAAACTCACAGAGCGTTTGCTTACCTGTGACTGCAAGCATGGTAGCAAGCCAAAGCACAAAATGAAAAAAGTAGGAGAGCAACATTAACATAATCTAAAACAGCAGACAGCTGTGTGGCGAATTCAGGTGTTCTACATTATGTCCTTAAATATTAGTACAGAACTGTGATATAAATAGAAGCAAGCATGTGTGAGTTTAATAAGGCTTTTGTTTATAGATGAGTAGGAGTAATTCATAGCCAGATGGAATAAGTTTCTAAAACAATAAGAAATGCTAAGTTAAATAATTACTGCTTAGAAGTCAGACATACACAGGAAAGGCTATTCTTTATGTGTGGGTAAACAGGCACATATCTCTTTTTAAAAACCTGCATAGGATGACTCTTTTAAATGCATGTACATTGTCCTTTAAATGCATCTATACTTTGCTCTGACTTTCTCCAAGTTTCCATGCTTTTACACTTAGTGTTCATCTAGTAAAAATCTGGAGCTCTGGGCCCAAACTGGATGGACAGACTTGCAGCTGGCCAGCATTACTACATAAATCATACTATCCCATTGCCTTCATCTGTGCAAGGGGTAAGGACACTATTCAAATGATGATCTAGGGCTATAGCTGCAATGACCCTAGGTATTGTTCCCACTGTTTGAGTTCCACTGCATAATCTAGCACATTTTATTGTTTGATTGATTATATGCCATCAAGTCATTGACTTTAGCAACCATAGACTAGCTCCTTACAATGATTGAAACAGAAGACATATACATATACACATATACATATAGATATAGATATAGATATACATATAGATATACATATACATATACATATACATAAGGTGACCAACCGTCCTCCTTTAGGGAGGACAGTTTTCCTTTTGTAAGTTCTGTCCTCTCTTGAAGAGTGTCCTCCTACATATCCTCCTTTTTGATATTTGAAGACTAATCTGTAAATGTCCGTATTTGATCAATGCCAATCTGATCCATTGTGTGTGATGTGACATATTTGTATTTGACATGACGATTTGTCAAGGCTCCTACAGTGCAGTGAGATGCGATTATGAGTCGCATGCGCTCCACACAGGAGAATTGTTTTGAGAGAGTGCACCACGCACAAGTGGCTTTGTTTTTTTTTCTTCAATTTATTTGTGTTCTTTTCACTGTAAAAAAGTTGATCATCTTAATATACATATGCATACATATATATGCACATTATAATATTCCATTCTGGCCCTGGCAATATGCAGAGCACAGAAAGGGTGTTGAAATTGTGATGAAATGAAGCTGAGATTGCTGTTTGTGTCTGAGAAAAGCAGCTGCACCCAGGTTGAAATGCTTCCAACCCCATTTCCCCAAGTTCAACGCAATGATTTTTTCCCCCTCAAAGGGTTGTTTTAAAGCTTGACTCCCTAGAAACCTGAGAGATGGGATCATGCATGCATCTACTCACAAGCATCCCACCCCCGTTCCAGATGCTTGGCTAATTTGAGCCATACCCTGGTATTTTAAAGGATATTCTGATGTCCAGAGGCAGCCTCACCACAGATATTTAGCTTACAAAAGTAAACTGTAAGAGAAAGTCTGAGTATAGAAGAAAAGAAGGCAAGGAAGCAGGATATGATGTCTGGAGACTGACAGTTTATACAGGCAGGCCAGACAACTGTTAGTCAACAGCCAGGACCACAAACAACAGTAAGCAGCCTATCCCAGTGGGATTGCTGCATAGATCTCAGTTTGGGAGCTCAGCTGGAGGACTTAAAAGCAACACTGCTTAAGATCAGTTTGGCCTAGAACTCAGCAAACAATTAGAAGATGAGCAGCCACACTGAAATAGCACCCCATCCCAATCTTTGCAAGAGTTTTTGGAGAAAGGTAAAGGTTGCATGGTACTTTATCAATTATAAGACTTTTTTGAACTGAATATTAACAGATATAAAGGACTATTAAAGACATAGTAATATCACAACATATACATAGTCCTAGACGGGTGGAATAGAGCAATAACCTTCAGTAAGGGAAGCTGTATGCTACAATAAAGTATTGTGTATAGATTTGCCATGCAGTGCTGTGTCCAGTCCTTGGAGAGCAAAGAACCCTGAAGGAAATAGTTGTCAAAAACAAAAGTGGGTATGTAGAATTAAATATGAATCATAGTTAAATCTAAGGTATATCACTAACATTATTCACTATACCTCTCCATTTTTTAATCCTTGCAAACCCTTGATTGCTTCTACTTTTTCAAAGTGCTGTATATCTACTGCCTGATTCTTTAAACATTTCACTTTTTTTTAGAATTTCAGTAACTCCATCCAAACTTGATTAGTGGTCTTCTTGACCGATTCCTTCTGCCTTCATATATTTTATTTCATACATTTTTTGCCATTTTGACCTTATCCGTTCTCCTTAGAAGACCAAATTATCTAAAATTACTTCTTTTCATATGGATAACTTCAACATTCATTCAAAACCCATGAGAACTTATGATGACATCATATCTATTGTGACTCAATTGTAGACATATGAATGGTATAATTTGTATTGGTCAGATCTTGATGTTATAATATATAATGCAGTATGTAATCTACCACACTTAGGTAATAATAGCATTATGTAATATTACATGTCTCTTTCCTTCCCATATCCTCCCTATTGATGGCCAGTAACCAGTTATTTTTTAAACTACATTACTCTTTCTTCATTCATACTCCTTAAATTCCATTTTATTCAACTTAGCTCAATCTCCACTTCTGTGCTGGGGAGGATATTTAGAAGAAGTAGTGGACAACCTAGAACTATGCCACCTATGGTCTGATCTAAACTTAGTACACAAAATTGTCTGCTACAACGTCCTACCTGTCAATGACTACTTCAGCTTCAACCGCAATAATAGTTTCAAAGTAAACCACTCCAAACTTGATTAGAGAAAATATGACTTCAGCAACAGAGTAGTCAATGCATGGAGCTCACTACCTGACTCTGTTGTTACATCCTCAAACCCCCAAAACTTTAAACTTAAACTGTCTACCATGGACCTCACTTCATTCCTAAGAGGTCTTTAAGAGGGTGTACATAAGTGCCAGTGTGCCTACCATCCCTGTCCTACTTATTTATCCATTTATTTGTACTCCTTTATTTTGTATATAATTATATCTGTTTATACTTATATGTTTATATGTTAATTTATACTTGACATTACTTATACTTGTTTTGTTATACTTGTTTTCTCATATATGCTTGACAAACTAAATAAATAAAATGAATGAATGAATCAAAAACACAGGGATAAGCAGTAGGTGTGAGATTTTTGAAGAACAGCCTTCCTAATTCTATGCTTGATCACTACCTTCCTTTATTTCTATCTAGGAGATAAGTATTCTTGAGGATGGAAATCTAAGACTTCAAACCTCTAGATAGTTTCAAATCTGAACAACTGAGTAAATATTAGTCAAATCAGATGATTTGAAAAAAAAACCCACAAAAATGTGGGCTTTTTCTGTCTTTTGTTCTTCAATCTAGTGAATGTGGGGATTTTTTAAACCAAGCTATGATGGTCCTAAACAGTCGTGAATATTCACCTTATTTTTTCCAGCTTCTGTCCTCTCTTAACTAGCAATGCCTGCTCAGAAAAGACTGATAAATCATACATTTTGTCTCTTCCAAACAATTGTGGCGAAGGGAGGAAAGGAGAAGAAAACATTGATTTTTCTACTGCAGTTTTTATGGTGGCTGGAAGTTTGCCACATCTGGAAAAGTGGAAGCCAGTTACTTGCTGTGATATTATATAATATTGCCTGCTATTATTTATAATGGCAGGAAGAACACCTTTCTAATCTGTCTCATTTTCTGAGGTTGATTCTTTTCAGTTGGACTTAGGAAAGACTGCTTCCATATTAAAAACTCTGTTTATATTAATGTTTACTAATGTTTCAGTTTGTTGGATCTCTTCTGTTTATGGCATGACAACTAGAATGCAAGCTGGATAGAGAAGAGGAACAAACATTCTAAAAGCATAATTTGCTACCCTACATTCTAAAAGCACAGAGTTTAAAAAAAACATTATAAAACTCCCAGGAAAGAAATTAATAGCAACTCAATTTATTGCTGTAAAAGCCCCTGCTGAGATTTCCCTATTGATTCTACTTGAACGTTTGCTATGGGATTATTTTTCAGATTGCCTTTTAGAAATTTAAATGAGAAGTTTGATACCCTTCAAATTCTTCTATGGAGAATATTTTTTGTAATATTAGGTGGCAGCCTATTTCCAAAAAGGATCTCACTGCCTTAGATCATTCCCACACTAACTTTCTATAGTTTGTCCATCCACACACAGATTTTATGAGACCCTAACAATTACTGAATTGTGCTTAAACCACTAGTGTGGACATTTGCTTTGTTACTATGTCTTAGGTGACATCTCTTCAAAAATTAAACACTCATTTTTAATTGCCCTTTCCTGTATCTTCACACTAAGAATTTAATCAGAAGCAATCTAGAAAAGAGGATTACATTTAATGCTACTATTATTGAACTATGTATTGAACTAACAATTTGTAGTACAATTTCTTTAATGGCTACCGTCGTTCAAAGCAGCTGCTCATGACAGATGCTCTTTCCAAATGTTTTTAAGAAGCAGAGTACATGGATCGGGGAATGCAAACTTCTTAATGAATCCACAGAGAAATCCTGGGGGAGGGGATTTCAAAAAAGTCAAGACACTGACTGCTATCATGCAATCAAAGCTCCACCCTTTTCCAATGTGCATCACATGTTAAAAAAAGGACAATTTTACACATTTGAACAATTTCCTTTGAAGTTCTGCAACCCACATTTGGTTTTTCCAATGTAGGCTTTGATTATCCTATTATTTTTATTATTCTACCTTTATTTTGGATAGTTCTTAATGAATACCCTTTTTCTATTGCTGCCATACATTCTTTGGGAAGACCTTTCTCAAATGTATTCCTCCAACAGTTCTTTTACACGATGATCTCTCAAATTTGGAATGTTCTTCTTCAACATGAATGATCCTTGCATTCAGGATCAACATTATTAATATTTTGGTGCCTGGTTATTGGATATTACATTTTACAGGACATTTGTGAAAGATTAATGACTATTTTACAATTATTGACTTTTTTGTTAGTTTCCCCAGTATCCACTTATATACAACATAGAACAACAGGGTTGGAAGGGATTTTGAAAGTCTTCTAGTACAACCCTGCTTGAGCAGGAGTAACTATATCATTTGAGACAAACAGTTATGCTCCTCTTGCAAATCTCAAATGATGAAGTACCCACAACTTTTGGAAGCAATCCTTTCCCCTGATTAATTGTTCACACTGGCAAAAAAATATTCTCCTTAATTCTAGTCTGGATTAGAATTAAGACCAGAGGTGGGATTCAACTGGCATTACTACTGGTTCGGTGATTACATTTTGCTTTGCATGCACGTGCGCCCAATGTGCGCTGTGCACGCATGTAAAATAACCTTAGGCTGTGCCATCCAGACAGCTGAAAAGCACTGCGTGCAGGTGTACAGCATTCGAAAAGCCTTTCCCCCCCCTGCTTTTTCAACCTCTGCTTTGCTGTGCAAAGCAGTGAGGTTGAAAAAGCAGGAAATAAATGACAGGTAAAAGCCCGGGGAGGGGGGTGGACCTAACAGCAGCAAACACAGAACCGGTTCTGTGTCTGCTGCTCTTCAGAGCTACCAGCTCTATAGAACCGGGCAGAACCGGTAGAATCCCACCCCTGAATTCTACCCATTACTCCTTGTCCTGTCTTCAACTGTTTTAGAGAATAGATTGACACCCCCTTCTCTGTGACACCCCCTCAAATATTGGAAAACTGTAATCATGTCACCCCTAGTTCTTCCCTTTGTTAGACTAGACATACCCAGGTCCTGCAACTGTTCATTGTATGGTTTAGCCTCTTCTCTGCACACTTTCTGGAGTCTCAGCATCTTTTTTTGCATTGTGACCGGAATTGTACATGGTATTCTAAGTGTACAATTGGTCTTACCGGTGCAATATAAAGTGGTACTATCACATCACATTATCTTGATGCTGTCCCTTTGTTGATGCAGCCTAGATCTGCATTGGCTTTTTGGGCAGCTGCTGCACACAGCTATCACATACTTAAGTGGTGATCCATTAGAATTCCTAGATCCCTCTCACAGTCACTACTTTTGAGCTAGGTATCACCTATTCTATATCTGTGCATTTGGTTTTTCTTGCCTAAGTGTACTTACTTTTCTCACCATTGAATATATTTTGTTGCATAAGGCCCAGTGTTCAAGTCTGCCAAGGTCCTTATATAACTTGAAGAATCTTGCAGTTAGAAGGTCATGACTTGCAACAAGGATGGCATGTGTTTTTATGGCCTGACAAACCAGGTTTACACTAACATTTTCAACAACATAAAACTAGGCAAGCGCTATTTAAGATTTGAAATAAAACCAAAAACCAGATATAAATAGAAATGCCAAATTGAGTATCAATACTGGAGGCAATAACACATCCAAATTTGTTAAAACAAGGGATGCCATAAATGAAGATGGTGATTTAAAAACTAGACAGGACTTAAAGCAACAAGGGATGGATTTAGAGTGATGGGAATATTTACAGATACAATTGAGGTATAAAAAGGATAAAAAAGAATGGGGGATCAACGTACAAGGAACAATATTAGACAAAATTTTATTAGGATCAGAGGACAAATTAATAAGAAAAATCCACACATTTTTATTAGCCTATAAATTAGAGGAAGAACAGGTAAAAGAGACTATGGTGACACAGACCAGAGACTTTGGGTATAGTATCAAATTGGATCAATGGCAAACATTATGGGAACGGAATAAAAAGATTACTCTGGCCACAACATATAAGGAGAATTTATTTAAAATATTTTATTGATGGCATCTCCCACCAGCCAGATTGGCTAGGATGTATAAAAGCCAATCGCCAAAATGTTGGAAATTCTCAATGGAAAGGGGTACATATTACCATGCTTGGTGAAGCTGTAAAAAAGCACAAGAGTTTTGGCATAGGACGGGGAAGTGGTTGGAAGAAATGCTGGGATTTAAAATAGATCATAGACTAGAATGTTTCTTATTGGGAATTATACCAAAAATATAATAAGGAAGAGCTATGTTTGATGATACATGTTATCACTGCGGCAAGAATGATATTTGCCCAGAAATGGAAGGAGAAAGACATATGAGTGAGGACGAAGTAATAAACAAAATTCTGATATGCACTGAAATGGATAGGCTAACATTAGAGATAAAAAATAAGGATGAATCAGAATATTATACAATTTGAAATAGATTTTACCATTGGTGGGGACAGAAAGGAAGGACTTAAGATGGTAAAGAGTTGTGAGAGGGTAAATGAGAGTATGAGATGAAAATAAGAGTAAGGATGTTGGAGGATGTAATGTAAGAACGAATAAATGTATATATGTATATATATGAACAAATATATATAGGAATGTATATAAAGTACTTATATGATATTGACCAAAAGTTATGTCAAAACAACTTCACCACATTCAATTTTTTTAATTGTTATGTTCAATAAAAATTATATAAATATAAAGATAGGTAGGTAGGTAGGTAGATAGATAGATAGATAGATAGATAGATAGATAGATAGATAGATAGAGGGATCATCCCATTATTATTTATTTCCATATAAAACATTTTCTTTAAGTTAAAAAAAGATCCTTCTATAACTTGAGTCTACTAAAGTGTTGGCTATTCCCCCCCAGCTTGTCAACTGCATCTCTCTAAGTTTGTTGAAGTCTCTAAGTTTATTGAACTCTCTTAAGTTTGTTGAAGTCATCTAAGAGCCTAGTTTGTTCAATTACTTGCACTTGCATTATGTTGAATGATATGGTTGCTAGGTTCGACAGGATCAAACAATCAACCTGTTTGATCTTTGTTTATCTTTTTGATATTTGTTGTTATAACCTTATTGTTTGTTGTAGGATTACATTGTTTTTATAAAGTGTGAGTTACAGGTGACTTCAATAATAACATATCATCTGGAAATTTCTTTTTCTAACCTATTTTCTTAGCTAGCAAAATTTCCTAACAAGTCCCATAGTTGATTCTTAGACTAAGAACATTTCATCTAAATATCTATATGATTCTTCCTTTACATTTTTCTGTTTTATGTGCCCTTAAAAATAATTTGTACTAACATTTACACTGAAGGGAATCCTAAATATATATAATTGTATTTATCCATGTTTATTCCTGTTATTGCTTCTGCTGTACTTTCTCTTTTTATTTCTACTACTGTTGAGAATTTCATCAGAAGCAATCTACAGAAGATTATATTTAATGCTATTAATATTTAGATTTAATAAAACCACCTATGTCATCACCACCACTAAGCTAAAATATTTTTCTTGAATTAGTCCATTGTTTATTTGAAGTTGGAGGGGAAAAAGAAAGGTATACTTTGCTACTGATAGTTTTCTACCCATACTGCTTAAAAATTCATACATCTCTTTCCCTGAAGTGAAATCCAGCAGGGGGTGAAAGCCAGGACTGTATTAATAAAACATTTTAGAAAAAATGCTTTTTAAAAAAGAAAAAGTAAGATACCCAAACTATCAAATTGCCCTCAAATAAACCTTACTGGTAGATGTTTATCAGCAGACCTCTTGTACTGAATTTGAAAAATTACTTAATTATTATAAATTTCTTTGCATTGGCAAATTGATTCCTAATTCTACTTTTAGATGCAAATATTAGTTACTTTTGTTACAACTGTCCTGTGCTTTCTTATTTAGACTGCTTTTTCTTGCCATATTGACAAATAAGAATGCCATTGTAAGGCTTTTAACATGAAATTTTTAGAAATTATTAGGTTAGATACCACATTAAACCATTATAAGATTTAAGATTCTGTTTCCAAGAACTGAAGTTTCCATTGCCCTTGCAATGAAAATTGCTCAGTTTTCAGAAATGAAGCAACAAATATCACAGAAATATCACAAATCATTAGGAAATCAGCAGTATCTAAATGTACATGTGCTTAGGTGCTGCTGAGAGAGAATACCTGAGGTATTTAATATGCAACATTCTGTTTGCTCGTCAGGCCCACTTTCAAGTGTAGCAGGTCTATTTGCTTGCTTTTTCAGATCCAGCTGACTTCAGAGACTGGATGTAGAAGAAATGTTCTTTCCCCTTGGGCACTTTCCCCTTGAGCATTTGTGCACTTTGGGACTATTTGAAAGGACTTAACTATATTCTTGTGACATGTTATTTTGAATCAGTGGGGGAAGATCAAGGATGCTGTGTGAATCCAGAGAAAAAAATAGATTCTGGGTCTTAGGCATGTGCTTTGGAGAAGAATTCAGAGCAGCTCCACTTATTATGAAGTAAAGATATGGAGCCACCACATTTCTTATTCTTCTTTTAAAATTTACATCCCATTCAAAAGAAAGTTAAGAAGGAAACAAAAAGACCAAAACACATCTTCTAGCCAACAACTAAGTAAGCAGGGATTAACATCAGATGAACCAAGAAGAAAGCAATAACCTAATCAAAGAACTACCAAGGAGAAAACCACAGCTCCCACCAAATCTGGCAGGGCAAGTTACTTTAGATAAATAAAGAATAAACCCCATACTCACTTGTATTATCTAGTTGTGTCATGAAACATCTTCAAGCAAACAACCAAGCTCAGAGCACACCAGGGACTTCGTGAGAATAGTGTTGTTGTTTTTTTTCATTCTTAGCTAGGAAGTTCTAAGAGTTGAAGTCCACACATCTTCAACTTGCCACAGTTGAAAAACACTGCACTAGAGTCTAAGAGGAAGGGAAGGAAAAACTCAACCAGGTTCTGTTTCTGCAACCTATATAGTTACAGTCAATGGGATTCTATTTCCTACCCTGAACTGCTTTGCCTTGGAGAAATTTGAAGAAATCATACATGTTCACAAAATTGGTAGAGGATATGCCTTTTGTGCCCAACTTTGTCATAACTGGGGTTACCTGAATGTTACTATATCCTCGTTTTTCAATCAAGGCAGAAATATCAGTGGCAAGTCATTGTTTGCCTATCCATCATTATAATATATTCTGTGTTTTGAAACTCTTCACAGCATATTCTTTGTGTAGGGTCTCCATCTTTATTTCCTGCCTTCAGATGCATTGCTGATAACCTTCTCCTTCCACCCAGACATGACCTACAACCAGCCTATGAGCCCCTCAGAATCCAAATCAATTGCACAGCCAATGAGACAGCACTGACCCTCAAGCAAGCCACACAATCCCCCCCCCGCAATTCACCTCCCAATGATCCTGACCTGATGTACCCAATCTCCTTATCACAAGACCCATCACAAGAGTAACTGATGACTCACAGCTGACCCATCACAAGACCCTCACTTGACACCCCTGATGCCCTTATAAACAGAAGAACACTGACATCCCCTACACTCCACTGAAGATGTTACCTAGCTTGTAACAAAACATTTGGTAACCAACCCACAAACTTGGAAAATGAATCTTCATTCTCAATGTTCACGATAGATAGATGAGAGAGAGAGAGAGAGAGAGATAAAGATATAGATATAGATATATAGTTATAGATATATTACATGTATGCAGCATTTATAGAATTGTTTTAGGAAACAACATACACACATACACATATACACACACACAAAGGTTGTTTCCTAAAATATATTTTATGTTTATTTCATTTTCTTAGTAAATTCATATTCACATGCATATGTATAAATCCACCTTATACCATTGTTTCTCAATCTTGGCAGCTTGAAGATGTGTGCTGGCTGGAGAATTCCGTAAATTGGCATCCACACATCTTCAAATTGCCAAGGTTGAGAAATACTGCTGTATGCATTTAGGCATAATCAGGAAATATAAGCAAATCCTTTGAGGAATTCATCACGTATAAAACTTCTCTTTACCCAAAGATCCCTAAACTTTTATTCAGGTTTGATCTCCACCAAGAATTTCCTCTTTCTCCTCCAAAGTAAAATTTCTGGATACAAGAGATGTGCAACTGGAGATTCTCTAATAAACTAGCAAGAAGCAGGGGACTTCTATATCTTATGGGTTGTTGACTTACAATTCATTTAGAGATAATTCAAAGTTATAACAGCACTGAAAAAAAGGGATTTTATGACTGGTCCTTGCACTTATAACCATTGTGACATCCTGGGATGTGATTAAAATTTGGGTGCTTGGAAACCAGAATGTATGTAAAATTTGGGTGCTTGGAAACTGGAATGTACCCAAGTTGCAGTGTTCTAGGGTCATGTGATCACTATTTGCAACCTTCCATGCTTGTTACAGACAAGCAAAGTCAATGGGGAATCCTGGATTCATTTAATGACCACATAATCACTTAACAATTGCAGTGATTTGCCTATCAATCATGACAAGAAATATTGCAAAAGTGGGTGCAACTCACTTAAGAACCACCTTGCTTAGGAATGAAAAACTTTGGTCCCAACTGCGATTGTAAGTCGAGCACTCACCTGTACTCTTGCATGGTAATGTAAGCTAATACAATACACAAGTACAGTACTAAAAGAAGAACTGACCCATAGAAAGGATCATGTCCCATCCAACTGAAGTGCAAGAAATAATACTGCCACCCAATGCAGGTAAAAATGAAGAACAAAATGTCTCATATTCTCCTCTCTTTTCTTTTCCTCTTTCTCTCAGCTGTGATTTGTGGGGTTGCCAGAACTCCTTTATTCTGTGCATTTCTTTTTCCCTCCTTGCTGCTGCTGCTGCTGCTGTTTTTCTTTTAGTTATTATCTAGGGGCTTGCTTCCAATGACAATATCCCAAACTCCATCAATGCACAAGGTGATTTTTATTTTCTCACCATTCTCTTGTAAGAGAGGTTTCTAGTGGTTTGGGAAAAACTCCAAACACAACTGCAATATGTCCTTGGTGAAGGAGTTGTGTATTTTTCATAATGTCTCAACAGGGCTTATTTATGCTTTCCTCCCAAAATGCCAGAATCAAGAAGACAGCATTTTCTGAGGCTTCCTTTGAGGCAGCCACACAGGCACCATTTTCTAGCCCTTGCTGATGCACATGAAACCTTAAGAAACAGTTTCATTTGGTAGATTGAGTTTTTAATTGCTATGCGCATGGTTAAGTTACTTTCATTTACCTGTGAGGAGGGAGGGAGAAGCACTGGGGATTGCTTGCTCGTTAGAATAAATGTCACAGTTGTAATCCTCCCCCTTCGCCTGTTTATTCCTTCTAATGTTTTCTTGCCTGATCAAGTGAGTTCGTAAAGTCAGTTTTAATTAAAGCGTGTAAATCTGGTTGCAGCTGTGCACCTAATGAGGAGGCTAAGGGGTCACTGACAAATGCTTGTGTAAGCAGCAGGCCTGGTTTCCTCAAGAAATTGGTGCTTGTTTCTCCATCCATCCCACAGTTAATGAATGCAGCTTTTTTCCCGTTCCAAACCACTCTGGTTTCTGTTCTTGCTGTTGATGCTGTTTTGTTTTTTTCTATGAAAGCTCATTATGAAACACAAATTGAAAGTATTCTTATTCTTGCCAGATCAGGGATAATTTTATTTATGCATATGTGTGTATGTGTATGTGTATCCATACACATGCAGATGCATACATATTTTCACACATTACTTATCTTAGAAGAAACTTGTTGCAGGAATGAAAATGTAAATTTTCATATTTTTTCCCCATTTACTGTTAAACATGATCCTCATTACACTACATCCCTCCAACTCTGGTGTTTTGTAAGTACGCTGAGGCTACAAATTTTAGAATTTCCAGCTGGAATGGCCAACACAATCTCAACAGAGAGCATCAAGTTGAAAAAAAGCTAATGCAGAGTCAAAACAAAGACCTCTCCTGGACATCCTGAGCTCTGCAGAGGTTTCAGTTCCTTAATTTGTAGTTACATGACATCACTCTTTGGAAGGTCTCATTCATATCTTCTATGTTTGTTTATCCCAAAGAAGTAGTCAATAATCAAAAATAGTCAAGGAGAAAACCAACCTAGAACCAAGGAGAAGTTTTCTGGCAGTTAGAAGAATTAATCAGTGGAACAACTTGCCTCCAGAACTTGGGGGCATTCCAACACCAGAGATTTTAAAGAAGAGATTGGACAGCCATTTGTCTGGAATGGTATAGAATGTCCTGCCTGAACAGGAGGTTAGACCAGAAGACCTCCAAGGTCCCTTCCAACTCTGTTATTCTGTTAAGTTTAGCTAGGTTAAATCCAGAAGAAAAAGGAAAGATGGTCCTTCCCCACTTCCAGGTTGAAGTGTTTATGACCAATCCTTGATTCAGTCAAAAACCAGAAAGCCCTGAAACATACTTTCACCACCGCTGATCCCTGTCATCCTGCTGTTGCCTCCCAAAGTAGATAAAACATAATAGCAACAGCACTTAGACTTATATACTGCTTTATAGTGCTTTGCAGTCCTCTCTAAGCAGTTTTACAGAGTCAGCATATTGCCCCCAGCAATCTGAGTCCTCATTTTACCAACCTCAGAAGGATGAAAGGCTGAGTCAACCTTGAGCCTGGGGGGATTTGAACTGCCAAATTGCAGGCAGCCGATAGTCAGCAGAGGTAGTCTGCAGTACAGCACTCTAACCACTGCACCACAAGGTTCCTTAATTCTGTGTACTGATTATAAATGTACAATATATGATAGCAATATAGGATATCAATTTATTGAATCCTGTAGCTTAGCAGTCTTTCTTCTTTTGTACATCCACATCTGCTAATTACAACACTAAACAGATATGGGATAGGTTCAGCTGCAGGAATTTACCTACTATGTCAATGGTCTTTCTTCCGTCCCATCTCCTAGAGCCAATCAGTTCATCAAAGTTTTAAAAAGAGAGGCCAGATTCAGAAATAATATTCAGCCCTTCTTTTACTTAATATGGTTAACAAATGAAAAGTTCAAGAATCCTTTGTTGCTCTGTTTGGGAATCAGAGACTAGTCTTATCATTAAACTGTTATACAGTACAATTTTAATCTTGCCCTATAGGGGAAAAAAAAGAAAAGAAACAAAAGAAAAGAAAATCCTAAAGTACATAGCGTCAGCTGAGCAGTCTAGCAATATTGTGCAATTCTGATATTCCCCTGATAGCACTGTTGATTCCAGCTCTTTAGGGGGACAACACCACAAAATCAGCCTGGGAAACTGATTCAGGAAATGGAGTGGAAGGATGTCGCTTCATCAGCCTGCAACATTGAGAAGTGCCTTGTTGGTTCCAGCCATTGCAGGTCACCTGACTTCATTTGTTATATATTGATGGAGAAGCCTAACACACTTACAACTGACATTGGATATTTTAAGGGAGAAAAACACTAATACCAATAGAACCAAATATGATGCTAAATGAAAATAGAATGACTTTAAATGACATTGATTACTTTCAATGAAAATTCAAGTAGTAGTGTCCAAAAGAAAAAAGAGAGAGTTCTCATAGCCATTCAACTGGCACTGCTTAACCCAAGAAATGGAAAGATGCACCATTTGGGGAAGATGCTGAGCATTTTCTTTAGACAGCTGTAGTTTCCACCTGATCACATCAGTAATCTTTATGAGGAGACTTAATTTCAGTTAAACTAAGTCTAATGGTTGGTCATTGAAGTTGTGGAATCTTGAGATTATCACATTATACTGGAATCAGGAGCCATTCACATTTGGTGTTCAAGTAATTAGAATAATTGGAAATTACTTGCATAATCGCTTGCATAGTTGTATTTTCAAACATGTTTAAAGTTTCATGAAAGTACACAAGTCTGACTCATTTCATAGACAATAATTTCAGGATATTAATACAATATTTTGATATATAATCTGTAATCCCATTCCAAGCAAGCCAATGTAACATGCTAACTGCCTGGTAATTTATCTCATTTGCTTAATTTATCCATCACATATTATACTAGGACAACATTCACACAACAGCAGGTTTCGGTCCCTCCCTCCACAAGCTACAGCCTATTTTATTATTGTGCCACATAAATGATTAATACATGCTTAACAACAAGAAAATGTAAGGTTGGACAGTGTACCTTTATTAATTTGTTTGTCAATAGTTACCTAAGTGTGGAGCACAAATATATCATTGGGTGCAAACTCATTGGTTAAGCATTAAAATAATACCCATAGCTAACAAAAATCACTTGTATGCCTTCTGGGAGATTCCAGTTGAATATTCTGGAATGGAAATCAATGCATTACAGTTCTGTAAAGCAATCTGTGATCCTAGAAGCCAAGTTCACCCTTATCTTTTTCACAGCACCCCAAGACATTTTTCTTTCCTATGTTATTAGAAAAGCCATATGTGCAAAACAATCCTTATTTATTCACTCCCCAGAGTGACTTCACTGTTTGTGAAGAACAAATAATTGTAATATGTATTGGAAGTTGAAAATAAAAACCATCTCTTTATTGAAATATGAATATAATCAGTATATGGTACAGCTTGTTGTGTTGCAAATTTGCTGCTAAGTAACATTTGAGAATGAATTTCTCTTGTTTGACAAGGTTTGGTTTATTGTTATTCATTCTGCACCTGAAGAAAATAAAAAATTCATTAAAAAGAAAGGAAAAGGGATTTCATCAACATAGTACCTCTTTGTTGTGTCACCAAAGATAAAGAAAAGAAGAACTGAAGCTCCAAATATTTTTACGATGGAAAAAAAAGTTTTAAAACATTTGTTTTGATTTACTTTTCAGTCTTCCATGTACAGGGAGCTTAACAAAAATGACAAGAAATCAAAATCCCATCAAATTTCCCACCTGACACCAAGTTACACCACTTTAGATAGTCTTATTCTGAAGTAAGACCTCCTGGTTTTACTTGTGTTTATTGTCAGGTATATAAATCTAGAATTACAGACAATCTGTAGATTTTACAATTTATAAACCATCCTTCAACTGGTTCCTCAAAACATGATGGATTTTAACTATCATCCATGGTAAGTACAGGCAATGATATGATAAAAATTATACCAAAATATATCTGGTACCAGGCACCAGGTTGGGGAAACCAAAATCCAGTCTTCCTTAACAATGCCTTTGTTTATAGACTAATGCCAGTAAATATGGCACTATCATATTATGCAATGATAAGAGCTATGGTGGTGCAGTGGTTAGAATATGGTTAGTATTGCAGGCTAATTCTGCTGACTCCCAGAGTTCGATTCCCACCAGCTCAAGATTGACTCAGCCCTCCATCCTTCAAGGTTGATAAAATGGGGATCCAGATGGCTGACTCTGTAAACTGTGGAGAGAGGGCTATAAAGCACTGTGAACCAGTATATAAGTCTAAGTGTTTGTTATTGCTATATAACAAACTGCATAATTTTAAACAGATTCTAATTAGTGGAGAAATTTATCACATTTTGCCTGCTTTTCCAGCAGAAAATAAGAAAACTAAAGATTTCTAGATTCTATTCTATTCCATTCCATTCCTCTCATTGAAATTAACAATATTTGGGATTTGAAGTCTGTATTCCAAAACACATAGACACTCACAGCCACTCTACTACCTGGTAGAGCACATTTGGTTTTAAAGCAGTCCTGAAACCTGAATTCTACTTCCATATGAAGTGTAAATGACTTTTGGAAACTCTTCTTGGAAATCCAAGTTACCTACAGTGCCACAAATACCAAATATCCAGCCCAGCCAAACACTGTAAATACACTGCTCAAAAAAATAAAGGGAACACAAAAATAAGACATCCTAGATCTGAATGAATGAAATATTCTTATTAAATACTTTGTTCATTACATAGCTGAATGTGCTGACAACAAAATCACACAAAAATTATCAATAGAAATCAAATTTAGCACCCCTTGGAGATCTGGATTTGGAGTTACACTCAAAATTAAAGTGGAAAAAAACACTATAGGCTGATCCAACTTTGATGTAATGTCCTTAAAACAAGTCAAAATGAGGCTCAGTAGTGTGTGTGGCCTCCACGTGCCTGTATGATCTCCCTACAAGGCCTGGGCATGCTCCTGATGAAATGGCGGATGGTCTCCTGAGGGATCTCCTCCCACACCTGGACTAAAGCATCCCCCAACTCCTGGACAGTCTGTGGTGCAACGTGGTATTGGTGGATGGAGTGAGAGATGATGTCCCAGATGTGCTCACTTGGATTCAGGTCTGGGGAATGAGCAGGCCAGTCCATAGCATCAATGCCTTCGTCTTGCAGGAACTGCTGACACACTCCAGCCACATGAGGTCTAGCATTGTCTTGCATTAGGAGGAACCCAGGGCCAACCGCACCAGCATATGGTCTCACAAGGGGTCTGAGGATCTCATCTCAATACCTAATGGCACTCAGGCTACTTCTGGCAAGCACATGGAGGGCTGTGTAGCCCCCCCTAAAGAAATGCTACAACACACCATTACTGACCCACTGCCAAACTGGTCATGCTGGAGGATGTTGCAGGCAGAACATTCTCCGTTGCATCTCCAGACCCTGTCTTGTCTGTCACATGTGCCAGATCTAATTGTAACCCTGGTTTCTCTTCCCAAATACCATCTCCTTGATGGGAGAGAGGGGATAATTCTTTCCTCTGGCGATTGTGTGCTGGGTCCTTTTTCTGCGACCAGGTTACTGAATGATTTGTATGGAAGTTTGCTGCATACAGTGTAAGATTGTGGCTGCAAATAAATTAAAATGGCTTCTACTGGGGAAAAACATCTATCTTGAAATTTCTTGCTTTCTTCTGTTACAGACAATTTTTTTATTTTTATTTTATTCACATAAAGAACATAAAGAATGTTTGAGGGGTTTTTTTTTTCAATTTAAGGTAGCAGAAAGCACTTTTGCTGCATTTTCTGTTATACCTCTTCCATTCATCTAAATTTCTTGACTGTCTGTACTTCCTGGTCCAAAAAAGCTCCATGGGAAGTTTTTCTTCACAATGCCTTTCCTTAAGAATTTATGGAAGTGCAGGAAGCCAGGCAAATTGCAGATGAAGAGACTGGATTATGATGATTTGGTTGCAAAGCAGAGATGTTTAGCCTGAATTTGGCATTTTTACCCACCTATCCAGTTCTTCCCAAAACCTAGGACAGGGAGATGTTTGGTTATGTTAAAGGAATCATCACGGAATGTAAGCTGTTCTAGATAAAGATGTCTTTTGCAATTGACTGGAGGTAATTTATAAATGTTGACGGTGTTCAAGTGGTGCTCCAGCTATTTTGGGGTTGCAGCCAAGGTACCTATTATTATTGGTACTACTTTTGCTTTCTTTTACCACAGTCATTCCACTTCTGTTGCTGATTTTCTCCAGTTCTTTTACTTCTATTCTATTCCAAAGTATTATTTGTTGTTATTGCCCATGCTACTTTATCGTGCAGATGTAGTTAGCCTGTGAAGACTGGAATTGCCCAGATGTTAACTGCCCTGATTTCCTCCAGAGTTTGGACTTTAAGGTATTCTTCACTTTCGTGATGGTATTCCCTTCTAGCCTTCGTCTTGACTTCAGTGTGCTTTGATGTTATCAGCTTGAAGGATGCCCAAGGATTTGTAGTGAACCTCTTCATCCAGATTCTTGATGTTATTTCTGTAGGGCATCTTGATTCCTTCAGTTTTCACTATTTTTTTCTGTGGATGGTAAAGGTGATCCATGTATCCAGTCCAAATTGCTTGCATTATCTTGATCATATATCTATATATAGACAATATACAGCAGCAATTCTGTTTCAGATGGTGTTTTTCCATATAGCTTCAAATTGTTTATATACAGAAGGTGGGATAGCCTGACAGGTGTTTTTGATAGCTGTGGCCCAGTGGTGGGATTCAATTTTTTTTTACAACCAATTCTATGGCTGTAGCTTAGTGGGTGTGGCAGGGAAAGAGGTGGTATTTGCTGGTTCTCCGAACTACTCAAAATTTACGCTACCGGTTCTCCAGAACTGGTCAGAACCCGCTGGATAGCATCTCAGCCGTGGCTTGACTTGTTCAATACTGTCGACAGAGGAATCAGTGCAACGACAAACAGTGGTGACAGTGAGTCTTCATGAAAGATTCCTGTCTTGATATTAACCTCTCCCAGCCTATCATCCTTGAGCAGCAGCAATATCTTCCAGGGAGCTCTGCACAAAGCTTCTGGTGTTTCTACTGTTATATCTGGATTATGTCATGGGGCAAATTCCTTCCCTGGGTGTTTATATGCCAGCAGGCAACGGCACCAGTTACAAAAGAAAATGTTGGAATTTACACTGTGGTGCTAGAACACATCCTTTGTCATTTGGGTATCAATCTTTCCTTCTGGGCCAATTCATAACAAATGATAAGAACAAGAATAACCACTTCTGTGACTTTCTTCCAAATTATCTTTTTTTTTTTTTGTTAATTAGGACAGGTGGCAAAAGATAGGGTATTTTTTGCTGGAGGGGGCGGTTTTGCACAGTCCCACTTAAAACGCTGCTTTTTACACCGTGGAGAGGTTCGACTTCGCTGCCCCTTCTCCGAAAAACCAGACCCTCCTCCGCAGCGGGCATCGCTTCCTTTGGTTCCCCCCACCCCGTCGTCAGGCCCCCAGCTCCGCCCGCTTCAAGATCCGACGCTTTCACCAATCCTCCTGTCACAGAAAAGACACAGAGGAGGAACTGGCAGGACTAGAGGTTGGAAGGGCGATTCCTCCGCTGCCAAGTCCGAGGAATCGCACCAAGCCGCCCTCAGCGAATAAATCTCTGCCTCCTTTTCCCCTCCCGGTTTCCCTCCCCGCCGCCTAGTATCTTCAGGAACGGACTTTTTCAAAATTAGGCATAGGGGGAAGACGAGGTGTTTTGCAGAGTCAGGACCTTTGGCGCCCACCTACAACGCCCTCTCGTTTCTTCCAGCAATCCCCACCTCCACCTTTTTGAAGAGTCCTTTGACGGGCTTGCTTTGCGGGGTTTCCCTCCGGCAAGAAGCCTGGAAGCTGCAGAGGTCTGCGGTCCTCCGACCCCCTCCCGGCCCTAGGAATGGTGCGTTCTGCTGAAAGGCATCTTAGCGCCAGGAGTCTCAGCCCTGCCAGTGTGTTCGCAGTTTGGTAGAGTTGGCGGCGGCTGCTTACCCGGGCAAAGAGCGATAGCTTTGGCTGCTGCGGGGCTGTTACTGTGTCTTGGTGGTGGCTCACTTCCTCTTTCCTCCTTCCCTGTCTTCTTTCACTCACTTCTTCTTTGACATTTTTACTTCTGAAAATTTTCTTGCTTGGTGAGTATTTTTTTCCCCTTCTTCTCTCCAACCGCTTTTCCTCCATTTACTTTTTTCAGTGACCCAGAAAATATTATTTTTTTGTTGTTGTGTTGGTTTTGGTTTTGGTGTTTTTTTTTTAAAAAAGAGACTAGCTTTCCCCCGCTTTTTGGTTTGTTTGCTATGCCTTCCATGTGGAATCAAGCAGCTGATTTTACTTTTTTTTTGGGGGGGGGGCATCCACCTCCCAACTAATTTTTCCTTTGCTTAATCTTGTTCTGTTTTTTCTCCCTTTAAAATGATGTACTGTTTTTAAAGCTTGTCTTACCCTTCTGCCATATTTTAAACACCCATGTATTTTCTCTTCAAACGTTTGACTTAACATGTGTGGCTTTCTTTGTCTTTGAACTTTTACATTTTTTGTTTCTTTATCATTAAAGTCTTTTTAGTTCTTGTATCTGATCATTGCAGTTTCTTGGATTGATTTTTGTAAAGAATTTGGAGGAATTTCTCAGAAAAATATTTTTCCGTTTCTCCTTTTTTTAAATTGCTTCTTGCAAATTGGATTTCAAATATGTTTACATGATGTTGTGAGTCCATACTTTCTGCTTGATTTAAGTCCCATCAAAGGGGCAAAGAAAATAAATACCAAAAGAAAATAGGCAGGCAACTGGAAGGGTTGGGGGTAAAGTTTTCTACCGACTCTTCAAGACACCAAAATAGAGTAATAAACCAATTTATGTATAAGAGAAGCACCAAAGATAATATAATAAAAAATCCTCACAACCTTTTATGCATTGGTATGAATACTAAACTGCATTTGATGATAGTGTGTTGACTTATTTGTGTAATGTATTGCTTGCCAGCTTATCCCTGGTACCTTACAGCTTTATGGATGCAAGAATTAGAATTTTAAGATGAAATCTATTAAGATTTCTAAATCTAGATTGTTCTTGTCCAGTATTACTAGAGCTCTCGCTGAATGATCTGATTTCTGATTCTGTGATCTGTGTTTGAATGCTGAGAATGCTGAGAATAAATATTGCAACAAGTAAGCAGCACATGCTTTTCCTCAGAAACTGTAAAGTTATGCAGGTTAAACTCCTTTTCTGTTTAGTCTCATGTTCTCTGCTGTATTTGGCAATGTTTCCTGTCTCCTTTCCTATCACTCATTTAAACATCAGGTGCCAGGGGTTGCTCATAAGATGTTCTGCATACTATGCCTGCATTTAATTAATGGCCTGTTTTGTTATCCTACTTTATTATGAAAGGAAATATTTCTTTACTGCTTAGTACTATTTTTAAAAAGTATTAAAGTTTTATTTACCCACCAGACTGGCAGAAACCCTCAATAAGTGCAGAGATGATGTAACTGAATAACACTAGTAACTGGCCTTGCCCCAAGGTTATAGAGTGAACTGCACTGATATATGAACATTGTTCACTTGCATCTAATCAAGCTCATAGTAATTACTTCACTGCCCTTTCAATGTGAAGGTTTCATCTTGTTTCTCAGAAATGTGTGGCTTACTAATTGCAACAGGTACATGTTATCATAGATTTACACAGTCGAGTGCAGCTTGCACAATTAAATCTGGAATATATGATCTTTCCCAAGCAAAACGTGTTTATGTAACACTACAGAACATGAGCCTTCCTGAATTTTGCTTAAAGCAACATTGACTACCTTCTAATGAATTTAGAATAATTTTAGCCTCACAACAACTTTGTACATAGATCAGGGTGAGATAGTGACTTGCTCCAAGAGACTTCATAGCCTGCTGCATCTGAACATGCATCCCTTAGTCAAACCAGCACTCCAGCTTTTACACAGTTCTTTAGTTCCACAAAAAATATTAAGTATGTATTGGATATAGGATGCATGCTAGTATTCCTATGGTCAGTTAGAACACCATCATATTGTTGTCTCCTACAGATAGAAACAATATGAAACTGCTTTGTCTCGACTGGCAAAAGTTTACATTTGACAACTACCTTTCCAGAAATGGCAATAATAGAATATTACTTTACTTGCAGTCAAAACAAACTGAGTCTCAAGCATAATTTCATAAAAAAGGAACAGGCTTTTTAATTAATTTGCCATCTAAAATCACATAAATATGCCAAGAGTATCCATGAACTCTTAAACTAAACAATGTATGAAAGATTGATGGGCTCATGCTCCCATTTTTAAATATGCCTGGTTTGTCAAGCATGACTGTGCTGATGGGGAAATGACAGCCTTGAGAGCCAAATTTAAAGTACATTCAACAAAACAGATCATGAAACTGTGGCCCATACTTCAACCCAGCTAGTTTACAAGCTGGGATATACAGGACATGCTATGAAATTGTGGCTTTTTGTTTAGCTGAATAGATTTTGCTGTTGTGTTTGATTTAGCTATTTTAGGTGAGTCGTTCCTGCTCTTTTGTTTTTTGGAAGAGCTAGAAGGGTTTTTTTAAAAAAATAAAATCTGAAATCTATTTTACTGCAACAAATGAATAAAACCTGTTGGTACAAGAAGTTGATGCTCAGTATTTTTAAATTCCATTGATTTTAGTGGGAAGAGGTAAGGCATGGCACATCATCCTGCTGAAAGCTAGGGAGCTTATTTTCAATAACTTTGGTCATATCATTAAGAAGTGTTTGTAAGATGTAGAGAGACAGCTGCTATCAGTGGCTTGTCACTGGTATTCATGTTTATATATTTGTGTTGATGTTGCAACACAAACCAAGAAGTGGGCTTGGTTAGAATGGAAAGCATTTCTCCCAGAGCCATACAGTTTAGCCCAATGGTCTTCTGCTTTCTAGCAAAATGCCACCTTACAATCTATATCTCAAGGTAAAGTTGTAAACAGATTTTAAGGGACTGACAAAGAGCATTAATCTAATTAAGACAGGCACTTGAAAAGAAGGATAATAGCCAAAGATGTTTAGGATATATTATCCAATGGCTCGAAAGGTTTGCCAACAACAGCAAGTGTGCGAAGAAGTGGACCAAATATCAGGAAGGAAGGAAGGAAGGAAGGAAGGAAGGAAGGAAGGAAGGAAGGAAGGAAGGAAGGAAGGAAGGAAGGAAGGAAGGAAGGGACAGATTTTTCCCAAATGATGATGGAAGGGAAGAGGATTAGGATGGTATAGGCACATGTATATACATTATGCTTTTTGGGCAAACTAGTTGTCTAATTTCAGTTGTCTAATTCCCCTCAAAGAATATGAAGGGAAAATTAATACTTTTGATGGAGAATATCACTTTATTTGACAGAAAAATGTGAGGTAACTTGATCCTTAAAAAATATCAATAAAAGAGGCCTTGAATCATTCAGTTACCAATTCAATAAAAGTTTGTATTTATTTACCACAATGGAAAATTCAAACCTTTAACTAAATGTAAAGATCACATTAATAAGAACAGTGTAGTATTTGTATATAAAATAACAGTAACTCCTTGATGAGTTGGAATTTTTCAAGATATGTAGTGTTGTTGTCAAATAGAACAATATTATTATCCCTATTATCAGAAAGATCGTGTATGTAGATTGCAAGGTGTGGTGACACAAATGAAGAGTTTCTTTCCCTTGGAATATGACTAATGATAGCCCCAAATCTTAAAATGGGAGGCAACTCTGTTTAGAATTAAACTTAGTAAAATGTCATCCCAAACATAAGCTGGGATCCTAAATTGTATTAAATATAATTTATGTAGCCACAATTGGTTGAATTCATGCAACACACCAAGCTGTGAAATATAGTTTACAATAATTCTGTGACATTTTTCTGATTATCTAATAATGGGCTTCATTCCAGTTGCCCTGGCAAAATTTAAATTTAAATTATATGTGCCTCAATGTTGCTTTCCCATTTTTATTCTCAACAAACAACCTGGTATGTGCAAGAGTTTCCCCAGAATTTAACTTTACCTCACTGCTGAATTAGGATGCCTTTTACCCATCTCTAAGTAGGCAGAAAAGAATAACTAGCAGGTTTGTTTCTATTCTCATTGACAATCCTTCCCCTTGATCTGTGACTTCTCTTTTAGAGTCATTGCCAATCACCTGACTTCCTTCTAAGATAAAATATAATAAAGCTTAAGAGATTTGAAGCGTCTTGAGATTGCCCTTGGAGGAGTTAAGAGTTAAGGAGAGAACACTATTTTAATCCTGGTATATTTAAGGTTGACTTAAGCCTTTGTCACTGAAGAGCTGTGGATTAGATGAGAGCGAAGTCAGGGAACACAGCAGAAAAAAGATGTTTCCAAACTACACTTGTGCTATAATTAGGCCCTTATAGGGGTACAGCTAAGAAATTGATCATTGTGTTGTTGTTTTTTTAATGGGCTGAAATACAATCTGTATTTCTATAGATCTACAGGTTTTAGTTTCCTTGGTTTTACCAACAAAAAATCAAATGATTTGCTTGGGAACAATGCATTTAGCTAACAAAGCAGTGTATGCTAACAGTGAAAAAGAAGTCAAAATATAGGGAAGTTTGCAATAAGGAACTGAAGAGGTGTAGCTTTTGCACATATTGCCTGCGCAAAGGCTTTCCAATTTCACAAAAATGCTAGGCAAAATATCTTAAGTTAAAAACAAACCATTTTCTTCTAACACAAAGCTGTAATAAGATTGTTAAAATATAATCCCAACCCTACACTTTTCATACCTATATTTATAGGAGTCAATCTGTTGAATTCATGCTGATCTACATAATCTAAATCTATTTAAATGGTAGAGGGTTTGGGGGGAAATGTTCAAATGTTAATAGGTACAGTGTAGATATATTTTCAAACCTAAGAGATGTCATCTCCCTATTTGTTCCCCACCCTCTCAATCCCTTAAGCTATTGCATTTGAAGAAGTCAAAGGTTCTGTTTTCAACTAGCCCCAAAGAATGCCAATGATAAGCTTTTATTTTAGAAGTTGCCCTCTTTCATTAAATTGATCTCTCTATTATATGAGAGCACAGAGCTGTTGGTGAAATGGTTCATTGTTGCATATCGTTTCCTCGGGTATTTAACATCTTACAGGTTCAACTGACTGATCATTTCAAAGGCCTCGACTATAATACATACAGTAGAGGTAAATGAGAAGCTTGCATTGCCAATTGCTTTTTTTTTTTTTCAAAAATGCAATTTTGCCTCATTTTACAAAAGATTAGGGTGAAGCATTGCAAGTTTCATTAAGCAGAAACTTCTCACATGTTCAAGTTTTGGCAAAGTATTAGAAAATTGGTATTTAGCTGGATGTGTTGCAGAGATGCAAAAGTGATGTATGCTAATTCACATAAACAGCATGGAAATAGTTTTGTAAAAAAATATTAATTGACACTTCCCACTTTTTTAATCATAGAATTGCTTGTTCTTTTGGTCCATTTGCAGTCTACTGAACCATTCAGGAGTAAATTAATTGAGTGCTGAAAACTCCTAAAAACTATCCTGAAATCACCCTCTTAGCTTGTCAGTAGAATGCGGCTTCATTCACTTTAACATTGAGTTGATGAAGCACTAATGCTCAGTCATCATGTGAAATCTTATGCTGTACCATCTCATCATGCTGTGACTCACACCTCAGTGCATCCACAATTTCCATAAAAAGGTACTGGTTTGAAAATAAGTGATATGAAAGCTTTGTCTGTGATATTCCCACAAACAATTTGTCAAATTGATGTTGCAGCCACCAAGTGGCAAACCTGCATGCAAATAAAACTTGGATTTTAAGTTAATGCTTTAATATTCCATCAAGGAGTTACCTGCTCTCCTCTATATGACAACAAAGGACTTTCCAGGGTTCTTCTTAGAACTAACATTCAGTACATTCCATTCTGAATATGGATAGAAGTTTTTTTGTGGAATGTATCTTATATTTTAAAATATTATCTATATAATTTTTGGAAAGTTAATGAACTAGATCAGCATTTTCCCTACTTTAGATAGCATGCCATATAGCTTTCGTTAGCCTCTGCTAATATCGTCAGTGTAAACTACCATTAAAGAGATATTTGCCTTTATGCATATCTCTGTGTGTGTGTGTGTGTGTGTGTGTGTGTCCATCACACTGTTCTATTTCAAGGTAAATATGCAAAGTACAGAAAATGAGTAAGAAAAATAGTAAGCCAAAAAGTAAAGACATAAGATAATAAAAGGACACAGAGTTAAAGTTTGTCTACAACAACATATGCCTTTCAATAACTTTCTGTTTGTACAATGTATCTTTATTTCTACTTCATATATTGATTTTTCTTCCTTTTTTAACAAATGTCTTAACATCCAAGCACAAGTTGCTTGATCTTGCTTTTTTCTCAACCCATTCACTCTTCTTTTATCCATATGTGTGTGTGTGTGTGTGTGTGTGTGTGTGTGTGTGTGTGTATGTAGGTCTAGGTGTATTCGGGTCTTTTCCCGGGTAAGATTAAGAGTATCTTGGCGACGTTTCGGTGAGGTCCCACTTGCCATCCTCAGGCTGGTGCTTTCGGCTTCATGCCAGTGCAAGCAGTGTGTGATCGGAGCTGCCGTCTCTCTATAAATACTGGTGGTGGGGGCTGGTGTGCTGGGCTGGTTGGCTGCGCTGCTGCCTCTTGATTGGTTGATGGAGTTGATGTTGGTATAATGGGCTATGTGATGGCCTTGTGAGTTTTGTTGTGGAGATATCCTGGATCTTGTGCTGTAATCTCCTGGGTCGTTTGTTTTGTAGTGATCTTTTTTCATTAGCCTCTTGTGTTTTCATGGCTTGGGTAATGGGTTGTGTGATGGGCTTGCGAGTTCTTTTGTTGTGGTATCCTGGGTCCTACATTGTAATCTCCTGGGTTGTTTGTATTTTGATCTCTTTTCCATTAGCCTCCTGTGTAGTAACGGCTTGGGTAATGGGTTGTGTGATGACCTTGTGAGGCCTATTGCTGTGGTATCCTTGGTCTTGTGCTGTGATATCCTGGGTCATTTGCTGTGTTGCAACTTCTTGAGTTCTTGTGGTGTAATTTTCTGAGTTTTCTGATGTGATATCTTGAGCGGGTGGCTGTGATGTAGCATTCTGGGTTTTAGTCTGGCTTCGAGTTTGGAGTCTGGGTCTATGTTCTTGGTGTGTGTCAGCTTGTTTGGTTTTAGGGTCGGGGGGTGCCACAGCTGGCGAGGCAGCCGTGGTCTGTTTTCTGGATGGTGGTTGTCCTTCATTCATAGCATGGGCTTGGGCCTGGGTCTGATGAGGGGGATTGGCGGTGGTGTCCTGTGTGGTTTCGGGTCTGGTGTTGGTTTTCATGGCTGGGACTCGTTTGTTCATGAGGGCTAGCTTCCAGATGTCTGGTAGGTGGGAGGTATCATCCTGTCTATTCATGTTATGGGGGTGTTTCTCTATCTCAATGGCTTCCCTGATTATACTCTTGCTGGAGTGTTCAGTGTTGGATATTAATTTGGTTCCTTTGAAATTAATTTCATGTCCTGTGGCTTTAAGGTACTGGAAGAGGGAGAAAGTATTTTCTTCTCTTCTGACTGCGTTTTTGTGTTCTGCGATGCGTGCATTTATTCTTCTGTTGGTTTGTCCAATGTATGTGGCTGGGCAATTGTTGCATGGCATTTCATAAACTCCTTGGTTTTCTAGCTGGATCTTGTCTTTGGGGTTTCTTAGGATGTTTTGGCCACGGAGTTTATCTGAGTTTACCACCCAGCACAGATAAACTCTGTGGCCAAAACACTAATTGCCAGAACCAAATGCCTGGCAGACAAGACACACATAAAGACTGAACCATGCATCCTGACTAAAGTACTGATAGCTAACAGCTTCCACAAAAGCAAAATCACCGGCTTGATCCACAAAACACACTGAGACATAATGGAGACCTAGAAGATGAACAGACCTATGGAACAGCTGTCCTGCCCTACATAAGAGGTACTACAGACAAAAGCAGTAAGATACTACGCAGGCATCACATCAAGACTGCCTTCAAAACAGACAGAAAAATAGCAGCCATCCTAAGAAACCCCAAAGATAAAATTGACCTGGAAAAGCAAGGCATATATGAAGTCCCCTGTGCATCATGCCCTGCCACGTACATTGGACAGACCAATAGAAGAATAAGTACCCGCCTGGAAGAACACAAAAATGCAGTAAAAAAGCTGGAACACACTTCCTCACTAGTCCAACACATGAAAGCCACAGGTCATAGCATCGATTTCAATGGCACCAAAACCCTAGCCACTATAGAAAACCCCAGATACATAATTATCAGAGAAGCCATAGAGATTGAAAAAAGACCTGAAAGCATGAATAGAAGAGATGATTCCACCAGACTGTCAATTATCTGGAAGCCTGCACTCACAAACAAAAAAAATCTCCACACCACAAGCCAGGCAAACACCTGGGCACAAACAGATCCCCCCTGATACCTCCAGCTCAAACACACCCCAACCAGGCACCCAGATGAAACCTAGCTAACTAATAAATGATAGCCATCCATTTACTCAGAGCCACGCTGCACTAAAAGCCTCCAATACAGGAACACAATGTTGCCAGCCAATCAAGACAAAAAAAGCCACAAAACAGACAGAAGATATTAGAAACACCAATCAAGCAGAACAGAGCAAACTCCAAGACCAATAAACACAGACCAAGACTCCCAACCAATTAGGATGAAGAAAAAACCATTCTGGTACAGCAGTAGGGTAGACCCAAATTTAAAACTGAAACGGCTTTGAAAGTCTGACTCACAGACGAACACAATACAGAAGCCTGATGATGGCAGATGAGATTCTGCTGAAACGTTGCTACAACTTTAAAAGCACAACTATAATGACGTGGGAAAATACCCGAACAAAGCTGAATACCATACATGTAAGTACCCACGAAAACTTAAGAAAACAAATATATATATATAGCCACTCACATTTCTATTCAACCTATGTTGTCCATCATCTCAGTCTTGACTATCAATCATCATCATTATCATCTTCATCATGTTTTTTTTTAATTTTTATTGGTTTTTAAAACAAACATAAACAAACAAAACATAAAAACATCAGGCCATCTTCCATATATGTACATACAGTGTGCCGGTTGGTTTAAAAATTATTTTGTGCTTCCATTTCGTAGTCTTCAATTACAATTACATTGTATATGATCTCATATTTTCAATCCAATATTAAATACATTGGTATCATTATTAATCATTTGACTATACTTTTATTCATTCATGCTTTGGAAAATAATCATATTTTACTTAATTTGTTTTGTGACAATTCATGTTATCATCCCAAATCTATCCTAAAAACATTTTGTAGATATAATAAGAAAAGAATACATCTTTATATATTTAGTATTTTCTAAAAATCTACATATTTTGTTACTATACTTTATTGTCTAACCATTGATAGAATAGATCCCAAACTTTATAAAATTGTTTATCATCCTGTTCTCTAATTTCAAATGTCAATCTGCTCATTTCAGCACATTCCAATATTTTCTTAATAATTTCCTCCTGTGATGGTATTTTCTCATTTTTCCAGTTTTTAGCAAATACAATCCTAGCCGCTGTTAATACATTTACAATCAGGTATTTCAAATCTTTACTATATATTTCAGGTAAAATTCCCAATAAAAGTATCTCTGGTTTCAAGTCTATATGCTTTTTGTCATTTTTTCCAACCACGTGTGGATTTTAGTCCAGTATTTTTTAGCATCCGCACAAGTCCACCACATATGGTAATATGAGCCAAGTGTCTGATGACATTTCCAACATTTTTCGGATTTATTCTTGAACATTCTTGCTATTCTTATACAAATTTTCTTTATATGCTGTTGACATTGTCATTTTATAATTTTGAGACCACAATTTTTGCCATTTCTCTAGATCAATCCCATATCCAAAATTCTTCCCCCAAGCAATCATAGTTTCTTTAACTTGTTCTTCTTCTAGTTTAATTTCTAATAAATATCCATACAATTTTTTAATCACCTTTTCATCAGTACCTGTCAAAATCTTATCTAAATCAGTCAGTTTATCATAGAAACCTTCTGTTTTAAAATCTTTATCATACCTTGAATGTATTTGCGCATATGAAAACCAATTCATCTTTATACCTTGTTCCTCTAGTTTTTATATAGATTTAAGTTCACCCTTTTCATTCAATATTTCACCATATCTAACTGTTTGTTCCTTTTTATATATTATAGGATAAGAAAATGCTTCAATAGTCCATAACCAGACTGGAATTTTCAAATAACATTGTCTTTTAACCTTCTCCCAGTTTATCTTCATCATGGTTGATACCTAGGATGCTGGCAGCAACTCATATCAAACATTAGTACCAGTCAGTTATATTTGTGATACATTTTTAAATGTTCAGCTGACTAAGTTTCATGTTTAATGAATAAAAGATATAATAATAATAATTTATACTGCTTATATTCTTAAATGCTTCCTTAATCATTCTTAGTTCCCTGGTTAAGACTTGAATTATTACATTTTACTAGTATTAGATTGTGAATCTAACTTTAGATTATCCACACTTAATAATTCATTAAATTTGAATACTCTCTGACTCTCAGTGATTCTGGGCAGCTCACAACAGTCAATCAAAGAACTTAAAATAAAACCAATTATACATTAAAGATAGAGATAAAAGAAGGCAAGAACAATGAATCTAGGGTATCTATTCAATTCCCACTGAGTTCAATTTATTTTTCTGGCATACATATTTCTCAATTCCATAGATACATAAAGATCAGAAGTTTACTCTTACACATAACCAATTTCATTTCTTTAGACAAATTTAGACATACTTTAGTTATATGTATTACCTGTATTATTGTACAATATTTCTACCAACATACACATGACAAAACATTTCTCCATCCATTTTCCATCTGTAGGGAATATTCTGTCACAGTTCCCAAAAACTCATCTAGTTGCTCCATGAATTTTGATATATAATTCACGATTGTTTAATATATTTTCCAATTAACACAAGTACGCTGGTCTTTGAGAGATTAATTTTATATCCATGCTCCTTATTGCATTATATAATCAGTCTAATAGGCATTGCAAATCATTAAGATTCTCAGGCAAATATACAGCATTAACTGCATACAAAAGTACATGTGTATTTTTATCCAAGTTGCACTCCTCAAATTACACTACAATCATTCCGTATGCAGTTAACCATGAATTCATTAAACATCCAAGGCAACTACTTGTTCAATATTGAAACATTTACAATTGCATTTATTCTAATACAGGTTATACTTTCATCAGACACCATTCTTATTGCATTCAGCAACCAATATTCAGCTACTGCATTTGCTCAAACCTTTTTATAAGTTAAACCGATTTACTTTATCGTACATTCTCTCTAACTCAACAAATGTACAATAATATTTATTTATCATATTCATACTTATCTCAATAACCTGCTGAACAGCAAAAATCCAATATGCACATCTCTTGCCCAGCATAAACTTTTATATATTTCCAAATTTTGTTCAGCTCCCTGTAGGTTTTTCCATTCACTTATTCACTTTTCCTTTATATGTAGTCTTCACATAGACCCATTAAGTTGCACAGCCACCTTACAAGTATAAGCCACATTCATATTTTCATATTTCTCCAGTTGCACGTTTGCCTCATCCATGGGTGTTCCAGCATTATATTATTTGAAGAAAGTAAGAAAATCTTTTATTTGCAGCATTTATTCTCATTTACACCCTTTTTATTTTATTATTGCACTATGCATCTCTCACTTTTTTTGTCAATATTTCTCTATGCATCCTACTTTGTGTATCCTATTTGCATAATACCACATACTTTGGTAGCACTTTGTAACACACTGCTTTTCACTCTTCTGTAAGTAGCTTACACCTCCTTATTTAATCTAACTTCTAATAAAGAATTAATAAATCCTTTATAAAAAAATTATCTTGTAATAAAATATTTATTCATAAAGGATTTGTATTTTCTTTTCCACAATTCTTATACTTTCTTCTATTACTTTCATTTCTTTCTCTTTGGGCTTTTGTCCAACTCTTGAGTGAGCAGAATAAATGCCAGCATTTATCGTGATCACTTCACTTTTTTGATCCATATTATTTTTCCATCTGTACATATGAATAGACTTAAATGACATATGTAAAAGAAATATACTTTTGTCTAATCAGACACTCACGAGTCACTGTTCTCATTCTTTCCCATATCATCCATTCATGTCACATAACAGAATTACTTTTCCTTCTGTATTTCTTCATTCAGAAAGATACACAGTTTGTATCTCCAATATGTAACATGCAACTAGTACCAGCCATATATTCCTGTATTCATAAGGATCCACAACTATTTAGCTGATGCCAACATATACATTATAACAGGTATATTAGCTTTTCATTCATAAACCTACATCTTCATTTCCCTGGATCCATTCAACCTTATACCATAGAATCAGAGAGTTTTGTTCAGATATATATCCTTCTTGTTAATTTCCTCTGTTTTTTCTCTGTCCTTTTATTTGTCTGTTCATGCTTTACCGATTACTACTCTTACATTCCAAGTTGCAATCTTCCATAAACTATGGGTGTCATCAAATGGCCCCATGATATTGATTCCCACCATGTATTGTGGCTTTGGTCAATTGAGACTTTCATGTAATGCTTTTTAGTAGAATGCAACAAAGAAAGGTTAGTAATGGTTTGGTCTAGTGGTTAAGGCCTTAGTCTAAAAACCAGGAGACCTGAGTTCAAGTCCTGTCTTAGCTACAAAAACCAGCTGAGTTACTGTCACTCTCTCTCAGGCCAACTCACTTCACAGGGTTGTTGTGAGGAGGAAAGGAGGAATAGTTATTTATAAAAATAATAAATGCAAAAATAAATATATAATACATATAGTCTATTAATTTTGAGGCATCTGGTGCCAGACTGTTTACGATCAAGAAACTTTCCACTGGAGCACATCAGAAAGGAAACACACTGAATTCTTTAACATCTATGAAGTGTGATATCACTGCATGGATCACTGTTAATTAGTGAGTTCCCTTAAATAAAAGTGCATTTTAGAAAGTGCCCCAAAAGTTTTTATTAAGATTAAGTCCAAAATGCATGTAGCGGCACTCACTTAGGCAGATTGCCAGACATCCTGTTTATTTTATGATTCTACCCAACAATTCTAATGAAATCAAAGCTGATTTTATCATACGTGACACATAGTGACCAACACCAATATTTCCTCACAGATGAACAAAAGGCTAGTAAACTATTAATATTTATTATTTTCCTACAAATGAGATAAAATACACTCTATCCATCCTTGAATTTGCAGAATGCTACATAACTGATATTTGCTGTTCTCAAACCAATCCCTGTTTTGCCTTTATTAACTTTGTCAGGGTCTGTTTCAACATAGTTTAAGTGGTTGGATTGAGCATCAAAAGAGTATTCCCCCCAAAACAGGGACTCTTCTAACCTCATTCCATCTCTTTTCACACTCCTCCTCAACCATCTCCTGCCTGCTCCTTCTCTGCCAATCTCCTGTGCTGCATCGTTCCATTCCAGATTCGGCACATGCTCTATTTGTGATGCATGAAAGCAAGCAGGCAATGGAAGAAGAGCCAGGCAGGATGTGCAAACAATGATGACAAGGTAGCTGCTGCAGAGACTGAGAAAGGAAAGTGCTGTGCTCCATGAGGGAATGCAAAGGACAAGGGGGAGTGTGTACAGACCCCAGCACATATGAATCATGATTACATCATTGCATGGAAGTTGTCAGTTTGGCATCATCATGGTTTGCTGCTCTGCTTAGCTGTTGGGTATTGCTGAGGGGCAGGTGTTTTGTTTCTTGACAGCCTGCTAGATTATATGTCCCCTGAAGGGCAGCACATGGAGAGTCTCCTCTCCCAATTTCTCAAGATGGGACCTGACTTGAAGGCTCCAGCTACCACACATGGACTACATTCCAGATTATTAAATGACAACAAAGACATACAGGCATTTCTAAATTGCCCAGATTTTTGTAACCCAAATATGCTAGCATGAGTTTAAAACTACCACAACAACCTGAAACTCATGTGTATAAATAAGTGAGAGTGGAGAGAAAATAAGTGGTTTGTCAGAGAATAATGTGCTGCTTATTGAGATTGACTGAAAAGAGAAATGCATTTTACCCAGGGATCCTGGGGCAATTTTGGCAAGAAACAGCACAGGTTAACTTATCCAAAATGCCAAACTGAAATACTTCATTACATTTAGAACATTCAAAAGAAACACATTTATAACAAAAAGAAAGTGCTCTGCCTCTGTGCCACTGTGATGTGTGCATGAATTGCAAAGAAAAGAATGCTCTGCAGCGTTTTGTTAGTTGACAGAAAGCTGTTAGAGAGTGACAAGAAAGGGCAGGAAACATCATCAGAAAGCTATAAAGGTTCAGTGAATTCATCTAACATTATGCTTCACTGATGCAGGTGGTGGCAACACTGTTTGTAGCCAGAGGTGTGTTTAGTTGTAAACACACTTTTCCTTTGTTTAACCATATCTCTTTCTCAATGTGTATTAATGGCCACCTAAGCTTTTAATTACCACTGTCCACTGCCCAGGCAGGTTCTCTCTCTTCTGTCTTTTACATCTGAGGACAGAGAGCGAGGAAGGAATGAGAAAAACTGCTCTGGGTCCCCACCATTATCCCTACCTAGTGTTACCTGTGAGCTGCCCAGACATTTACTTCATCATATTGCATTTGTTCTCTGCCCTGCCTGGGGAGCGAGGGAAAGAGGAAATGAAGAAAGAGTGAGCATTATGTAGGACATTAGAAAGGCTTTTGTCAAAGTCCTTCAACAAAGCTCAACTTAAATAAACTTTCTGGTATGTTATGAGGACTGAGCCCTTCATGGATTGGAAACTAGCTAAAAGAAAGAAACAGATGGGAAAAACAAATGTACGCTAAGATATTGCTTCTAGAAGTAGCTGGACTCCTGTGGCTATGCAATTGTTTTGCAGAGTTACGGAAGGCAGAAAGAAAGGAAAACAACATTTCAAAAATAAAAGAATTTCTGTCTTTCAGAAGAATATGATTTTTTAAGAATAAAAGTAACAAGAATCTATATTTTATAGGAAGTATGTTTCTTGTAGATATGACTTTCATTTTTTAGTTCAGGTTCTCAGGGCCATTCATTCAAATACATCATTTGGAACACAGTGGCTCAGCCTCAGCAACTATAAGATTTGTGGACTCAATACAAGACTGCTCACCCATCTCTAAATTGTTTGCTTCACTCTTAGTTTTTTTTTTCCTAAAACTTTCCACACCTACTAATACATTCCTTTCCATCTATTGCCAATGTTTATCAGCTTCAGCAACTTTAAGAGATGTGTGGACTTGAACCCTGTGGCTGGAGGAATACTGGGAATTGAAGTCCACACATCTTAAAGTTGATTGACACAGTTTTAGAATCATCTTTTTCAGAAATTCATCTGCACTGTAAATCTGCAACTGTGTGTATGTGTTTCTTTAGGGTTCCCCAAAATATTTATGTCCTCCCCATCTGTCTCAGTTGCTGCAAACTCCTGACCCCTTTCCAGGGCACTGGAGATTTTACAAGTTGAAAAAAAGGTCCAGGGAGCAGGCGATTTTATGCTATTTTAATACTAGTACAGTTTACAGATTGGGAAAAAGGTGAAGGCCCCAAGGTGGAAAATGAATATTGCCAGGATCTGCTCATGCTCTTGTTAAATGCAAGCTGGACAATACACCCAGTCCTAGCCACATATTTGCCAAAAGCTTGGCTGTATCCATTGCATTGTGGCTGTAATTCTGCTTCCTTATACTAGTGCTAAATCCATGGCCACAATTGCACATGTGGAAAAGGGATAGGACTTTGATCTCACAAGCCCCATCTCGACATTTTTGAAGTCCCAAAGCTAAAGCTAGGAAAAAAATCTCTACATTATGTTTTTCCTACCAGTTCTTATTCTGTTTCATACAAGAGAATTTGCTTTCAAGATGTCTTTTAAAATATATGCTTTCAATGAATTCCTCATGGGCTGAGCTTGGTGGCTTGTACTTCTTTAGTAATGAAGTGGTCAAGGGATGTAAGTTTTAATTTTGATTATAAAATTATTTCTTTCATTTCTCATACTTCAATTAAACCTACAAGGAAGAAGCTGTTTCCCCATAGGGAGGTTGATCACATAGTCAGGTCTTTAGACTGGATTTAGCATTTTTCTCACTATTGTCTATATATCAATGTTGTTGTCATGGTTGATTGAACAGTCAGTCAGATGTTTAGATGATTTGGCACTTTTATCCACCTACTGAGACCTTTCTTCCACTGGGAAAGGCAAATGTTGCTATTTGATGATGTGAAAGATATTGTTGCAGGATGTAAGATGTTCCAAGTAAAGCTCTGTTTTGCAGTTGACTGATGGTGATTTTATCAACGATGATGGTATTGAAGTGATGCTCCAGATATTTGGGGATTGCATTTATGATACATATTACTATTGGTGCCATCTATGCTTTCTTTTGCCACTGTCCAACTAACTTATATTTGCAAATATTTGTATTTTGTGATTTTATCCATTTCTTTTCTGTTCTCCAGATACTACAATGTATATTATTCAGATTATTTTGTCTTTTTTCTCAACAGTTGTTAAGTATGGGGTGTTGTGTGGCAGATGGCTATCTGTTTGAATTCTAAAGCCCAAGCCACTTTAACTTCAGTTTCTATTACGTTATCTATTTTGTGATCCCACTAGTTATGGTATTTCTTACAGATATTCAAATGCGCCACTGTTGCTACCTTGTAATGTCTTATTATTGTTTTGTATTTTTACCTCATCTTTTTAAATACATATTTTTGGTCAACTCATGGTGACAAATATATCTAATACCCAAGCCTCCCATTTTTGCCATAACAACGACCCTGTGAGGTGAATTGTACTGAGAAAGAGTGACTGGCCCAAATCACCCAGCCAATTTTCTTTCAAATTGGAAAGTGTAGCTTGTCCAAATGTTATCATAAGTAACCCATTTAATCAAGCAATTCTACAGCATACATTTTCTCAGCCCATTCTAGGGAGTCACAGGAAATTGTTGAGGATTTTCATGCAACAAAACAGTTATATAACTGGCTAGACTTCACAATAAAGTAACATTCTAGTCTGTTAAACTCGCAGGGCTGTCAAACTTGCCTCCCGCGGCCCAGATCAGGGGTGGGATGCTACCAGTTCAGCCCAGTTCTATAGAACCTGTAGCTGTGAAGAGCAGCTGATACCAAACCGGTTTGGTGTTTGGCCCACCCGCTTGCCCGGGCTCTAGGCTGTCCTTTATTCCCTGCTTTTCCCTCCTCATCTGCTTTGCATGGCACAGCTGAGGTTGAAAAAGCAGGAAACAAGAGGATTTTCAAATGCTGCGCACTAGAGCGGAGTGCTTGTCAGCTGTCCAGGCAGCACAGCTGGTTATTTCTTGCAAATGCTGCACACACAATTGTCCCCAGTTCGGAGAACTGGCAAATCGCTCCACTGGCTGGTCCTGCCCCTCCCCACCCACTCATTCCTTACTTGGCATGCGAACCATCCCAACTTGCCTGTTTTGGTAAGTTGCTATTTTTCCTCCCCGCCCCTCCACCCTGACCATTAGCTGTTCTGCTCTGCCAGGAGAATTAGATTAGCTAGAAAGCAGGAAATCCTTGGATTCCTTGCTTTCAAACTAATCTAAAAGCAGAGCCGAATCTTCATTAGGACTGAAGCTTTTCAGTGCAGACTAAGGTAGCCGATTGCAGATAGATAGATCTCTACGTTAATCTGTGATTCTGTGAGTAATTCAATCTGCCTGCCTGCTTTGCCTGCTTTTGGGTAAAAGTTGCTCTTTTTTTATAAAAAAATCAATATGTACATAAATATTTATAATATTTACATACAAGCCACACCCACAAATTAGGCCACACCCATAGAACCGGTTGTTAAGAAATTTGAATCGCATCCCTGGCCCAGATGCGTCACATACAGGCCATGCCCATGCCTGTTTTAGCAAAGGGGAAAAATGTCCTGATACGTCACATGATGCCGCTGTGATGATGCAAGTTTGACACCCTCGATCTAGTGGACCAAATCTCAAGATCACTTTCTTGAGAGATCATACATCTCTCCCATTGGCAGAGCTATTATCATTCCATATCATGATATTTTACAAAAAAGCATGAGAGGCTGGTAGGGAAAAGAAAGTTGCTTTTCAGAAATGAATATTTCTTTGTTTTGTTTGTTTGCTTGCTTTTTTACACTGCACTGCACTGCACTGTCTTAATTGGATTGTACTCCTATCACAAAGCAGCCCTCTAATATTCAGGTCCTTCTTGAAAATGCATGAAGGTTGGCCATTCATGCTCTGATCTCCTTTCACCCAGTCACATGACCACCAAGCCACACTCACCCACTGCAGATCCCTGTAAGTTGCTCTATGTAGGGTTGCCCTTGAAGTTTACCTGGGAACTTTAGCTGATGCAAAATACAGCTTTCCATGTGGTCAGTCTCAGTATTGGCATTTAATGCATTGCTACAAGAGTTACATTGGTTACTAATCTGTTTCTAAATGCAATTCAAAGTTCTCGTTGTCCCAATATAGCCTATAGTCTTGATATCTTCAGGACTACAGTACTTGTACCAAGTAAATTATGCTTGGCAAACAAAGGATGTCTGTTGAAGGCCCCCATCTATTAGAAATAGCAATAGCACTTAGATTTATATACTGCTTCACAGTGCTTTACAGCCCTCTCTAAGCTTACAGAGTCAGCATATTGTCTCCAACAATTTGGATCTTCATGTTACCCACCTTGGAAGGATGGAAGGCTGGGTCAACCTTGAGCCTGGTGAGATTTGAACTGCTAAATTGCAGGCAGGCAGCAGGCAGCAGAAGTAGCCAGCAGTACTGAACTCTAACCACTGCACCACCATGGCTCAAATGCAACAGGAAAGGATGTTGAGATTAACATTATTGGTGGAAGCTCCCATCTTCTAGACAGCTCACTCGAGAGAATGGTAGGACCTTCAAGAGACTTGTCAAGACTTGGCTTTTGGGGAAGGCCTTTGGCGATGAATCAGTTTAAGTGGAACTGGCATCACAGCATAGAATATATAATTAGTAACCAACTTATTGTCATTATTTTACCATTACTGATGATTATTTCTTGCTTTATTATGTACCAGTTAAAGTTTTGTTGGATTAAAGCAGTAAAATCTTATTAAAGTTTAAAATCTTATTAAAAATACAATTGTAATCATACCTTCTGCCATTTTCTCTCCTGGGTGTTCTTTAAACCATAGTCAATTGTAAATAAATTATTTCTGAAGAAATGTTTAACTGATCCATAATAGTTATGAAAAAAAAAAAATCTGAAATTATATACAAACCTATCTTGAATCAATTCACTCTCAGAGAAGTGAAGTTTATTTGCAGGGTGGGTGGAGAATCAGTTCCGCTGCTTAATGATGCCAGCTTAGTCATTTTATATATGTATTTCCCATCTTAAGGAATGTCAACTGTAATGGATCATAATGAATAATAAATTTATCTGTCCAAAAAGGGAATTCATGTTGTTCTTTTCCTTTTAGCAGTTGGCTGTAGCCACAAAATGCAACAAGCTAATACTTTCACTCCCAATTTTATTGGCACACCTATCTCCTTCCTTGTTAAAAGAACCCTTCTTGGAAGCAATCTAATGATCTGCAAGTGCCATTTCCACTGAAAACAGCTTCCAGGCCTCTCAGTCCCACTGCAGAATGTCTTCTTGACAATTTCTTCTCCAGAAGAAGAACACTAATTATGAACACAAGGGGACTGCAAAGGCAAATGTCTGACATTCAGGTGTAACATGCTAAACAGAATCTCAATGAACTATCAGGTATTTGAACGTTAGGAATAGTGAGTGTTACAGTAGAACACTCTCAGAAGGACAGAGAATAGTTACCTTTAGTTTCAGAATATTCAACCTGTTCCAGTCCTGCAAATAATAGAAATTCAACATGAATTCTTTGGTATGAGTAGATTGAAGTACTGTAGATATCCTTTTGATAGCTGGGAATTGTATGTAATGCTTTTTTAAATGCAAAGCACTGCTATGGGCAGAACTAATATCAAATGGAGCAGGATTTTATACGCTTATGGGTGGTGCTAGGTTTTCTTTATTTCTATTTTGGGGCTGTTTCTTAAATATTCTGAAGCCTATTTTAGGGCATACATTATGAAGTTTATACACTTCTTGTCTCCAATGGGTAGAAAATGCCATTTCAATTGACCATTACTCGATAGCTTTCAATGGCTAATAAAAGACTATTAATATCTGCCTTTTTATGCTAAATGTCAATGCATAAAGAAGATCTAGTTGAAAAAAAAGGACAGATTTCATTCAGCACACAGTGGTGAAATTCTAATTGGCATATTCTGACATTATGCAAGATTGAAATCCAGGTCAGCCCTGTCTGGGGCTCAGCATTGATATAGCAACATGGGATAGTAAATAATATTTAGACACTGGAATATTCCTGTGGTCTAGGAGGTTATGCACTTCTGCTTATTCATTCCATAGATATATACCTCAAAGCAATATGGGATGTGTGCCAAAAGTCACCCTCATTATTAACATCTTCTCTTTTCCACAGAACGGGATGTTCAAAGGAATCTTTGCACACTGAGAGTCTTTGGAAAAAGGAGGTGAAACTAAAGACCTACAATATTTTTGACAACAGTTTATCACACAGTGAGGGGGGGAAATGTCAGCCAGCAGTCTGAACAAACACGATGACATTCCCCAGCAAATTCAGGCACCAAAATCTATTAACTTCATTTTTACAGCCCAACTCAAGATGTCTCTGAATGGTATGCCAGAAACCTCATGCCAAAAAATAATAACTGGATTAGATTTCATTTAAGGATAATTAAATATCGTTAATAGGCCTGCGCCAAAGTTATTTGGTTAATTATTGTTTACTGCTGTCACATTAAAAATATAATTCAATTAAACATTTTTAGAGATCTCTGGGGGCTGTATTCAAACTTTGTGGAAAATCTCGGGTTGCATATCATGACCCTTCATTTTTGCCCCACTGTAATATGTAGCACATCTTATATCTTGTTCTGTTCACAGTAGGTTTAGTGTAGTGACATCCAGATGTGCAGAAACCTGAAATATGTACATAGTTTGGAGGAGCTATAAAACTTTGTCACTGATTTTTCTCGCTTCACTGAAGTAGAACCACCAAGGTTTTACATCTCTGTATTCATTCCAGAATTATATTGCTTGTTTTCTTCCTTTTAGCCTCTTTATTTTATTTGGTCCCTATCCAAGCCCAAAGTTTCATCATAATACACTGTGGACATGATCTATTCTCCTCCATGCTGCATTGAGCGCCCAGAATGGGTTGACTCCTTCCTATGACATCATAGCTGAGTCTGTACTAAGATATAAAAGCCAGCCCCCGGGAGAGACCCCAGCTTTTGACTCAGTTCCTTTCAGTCAGTAGCGTTCTGTTAGATAGCAATCACCAGCGATCTTCAGTACTTTTTTCCTCTCTTCAAGCAGCTCCCAGGGATCTGGGCAGCTGCTCTTCCAGGAGAGCAGAGCTCTCTCTCTCTCTCTCTCTCCTGCAATGTTGGGAGCAGCATTACAGAGCTCTGTGCAGGCAAGCTGAGCAGTGTCTGCAGACCTCTCCAATTCCTGCGGTTTGGAGCGATCATAAACACAATTGGCAAACTGATAAGAGCTCAAGCCAGCTGATTGTGTTGCTGGTTGCTGTGTTTTTCCCTTGCTGACTTCGCTCGGGGCTCTGTATAGCCTAAGGAGCGATTCTTCAATCTTGGAGCCTGTTTTCCTGTAGTCAGTGGCCATCTTGGATTCAAGCCTTCCACCACGAGGTGAGTGGCCATTTTGTAAGCCCGGGGGCCATTTATACCCTAAGGGGTTTAATAGAAAAATTTCTAAACAGCTTCTTTCCAACGCAAGAGCCTTTATTTTACAAATGGAGCAAGATAAGGCTCATTCTACGTACTTGTATATGAGTGCCACCTATAAGTATCCTAAGTGTTTTCAAAATCACTTATCTTTCCCTCCATCTCAATTTAATAAATAAATCTTGCAACTGGAGTATTTTTTTTTAAGTTCAAAGTCACTTGAAGGTTTTCATTTGATACAGAATTCTGCAAGCTAAAGTTCAAACATCTTAGAGTTATCAAGGTAAGAAATGCTGTACTAGAGACTAAAGTTATATTTTTGGGCTCTTCACAGGATAGGAAGAAGGAATATCCATATAATTAATCTTTGAACAATACCCAACTAGGAAAAAGATATTTGTTTTGTTAGTGACACTGAAGGAAAATACTTTTGCTGGGACAGCAGAGAATAATTTATTGACATATTCATTCCATGTGAATTCTAAGTGTGAAAGGACACTTAATTGTTCAGCTGGGCTAAAATTATATGTCTAAATAAATAATAAAACATCATTATACTATATTCTGCTTGGTCACAGGTTTAACTAAAAGGTTTTGAATCCAGCTTTTCAGGCTTGATGTGTTCTGTCTAGAAAAAAATTGTAAAAAAAATATTGGGGTGTTTTCCTGCAGTCTTCTGAATTGGCCATCAAGGGACTGCGATCTGAAGTCTGGATAATTTAAAGTAAGAGTTATCTTAGGCTATGCAAGTCTTATTTTGTATGTTTGTATGGATATGTGCATGGGTTCAAGGCTATGAGGTGTCAAGCAGGCAAACCTGTTGTTGACAAAACTCACCCAGTGCTAATTACTATGATTAAGACAGAAAACTTAGCAATCAAAATGCCAGCAAATGCATGACAAGCTGATGTGATTTTATAAAATGTTCTTGTAAAAAGACAAGGGAAAAAAAAGAAAGTTCCTCAATGATAATTTGCTTGATATGCTTAAGATTAATAAGGTAGCATAATGTGCAAATACTTTCAAACTATGATATTGTCTTCTGATCCTATTAACAATTTATATTAAAGAAAAAATGTCTTAATAGGAAAGCAGGGGAATTATTTAATTTTGCATACATTATCCCTGCTATCAATATCTACACTGTAGAGAAACTATGAATTTAACTTTCCTATTTTACAAAATGATCAGGGGCAATTAATTTCAATTCATTAGCAAGTCCTATATATCTGCCTCAGTTGAAAGGAAATATATGTAATAAAAAATCACTAAAAGGTTTCTGCATGAATATTCTACTGAAAACATCAAAAGCACATGATAAATAATAATTGCCATTGCAGCAACATCAGAAGTGAGTTTTATTGTTTAATTTTAAATGAGAATTAACCTTTTTATATCCAAGAAAAAGTTGCTTGATCTTTTTTATAGTAATTAATTCTATTAAAAATTACAATTAAAAAGATAAAAACTAATACATTCTAAAAAATAAAAAGAAGAAATAGAAAGTGCAGGAAAGATAAAGTAGAAACAAAAAAGGAAAAAAGAATATAGTAAAAAAAGAAAATGTATAAAGAAATGACTTCCCCCTTCATCACAATTCTAAACAATTTTAGTACCTTATCACCTTCTCTTAAAATGCAACAAATGATCTCTTCTTCCCATACCCCATCTATTATCTATAAAGAAGTCTATTAAAGGATTACCAGTGATAATATAAGTACTTTAACTTGATCAAATAAACCAACTCTATATTCCTTCCTTTTACTTGTATCAATGTTAATATTTAGTCCCTTCAAATATTGTAATATTACAATTTAATTTCTTTTTTTTTCCTTTATCTTTTCTCACAAAATCTTCAAAACTTTAATAAGTTTGTTTTGTAGATCCAATATAGGAAAGTTGTCCAGGTTATTCTTTTGATTTGGTATTTGTATATATCTTTTAATTATTAAGGCATACCACATTTTAGATGGTCATCAGCCAGTTTATGTTATATGTCCAGTGTAGAATCTTTTTCCATGTCATTTCTGCAGTCTGCAATGTATAATTCCATTTTCACATCAATCTCAGTTTTGTCCAGTAAAACATGTCCTCTTCTTTTAAACACAGCCTATCTATAGAAGCGGTTAGTCTTAAAATTAATTTCTGGGACCATTGTTCAAAAAATATCCTTCAATATATTGATTGTTAAAATATTTTCCTACATTATGTATTAGTAAATTAAATGTAAATGTTCTCCTTTAATTTAATCTAAAGATATTTAATATCAGTATCTATATAGGTGTGCTTAAGTAGCAACTACAGGAAGCCTGGTATGTAGTGGTTTCCCATTTATCAGTTGCTCTTCTGGCCACACTGTCATTCAAAATGACTTTCAATAAACACTTTTGGACTGACTTCCAGTTTGAACGGCTTCAGCGACAGACAGAAATCCACGATTGTGCACAGTTTCTGTCTGGGCTCACTGCTGGAGTGCCCCGAGCCGGCTGGTTTCGGGGCTAAGCTACCCCATAGAGGTGGTGAAGAGAGGGGAGACCGGTAGCAGGGTCGAGGAGAGCCACATCTCTCCTCAGCTGGCCATGACTCCCTTTCCCAAACGCGGTTGCAGCGGTGGTCAGAAATGGCCACTACAAAGAAGAACTCGACCAGAAAAGAATGTGCAGGAGGAAGATAAGAAAAGAAAGTTTTGGCTGACTGGGTTAAATTGTAAAAGCAACAACTAAGGTACCCTGGAATTTAAACTTACAAAAAAATAACATCACTCCCAAAGAAGAGTCGGAAGCAGCGAAGGAAAGTGAAAAGGGAAAGGTTTGGCTTTTTTTTTCTTCTCTCTCCTTCCCCATACTGACAACTAAGAGACTTAAATAAGAAATTGGAAAAATCCGCTTTGACATCAATAGGCAATTAAGCTGAAAATAAAACAAAATGCCAAAGGGATAATAAAGATTTCTGGACATTAAAAACTTTCTTTTTCATAAGCAGGAAGGGAGAGAAAAAGAATAAGGGCAGGATCTGGAAGAGGGAGGGGACTGCCTGGAATTAAAATGAATCTAAAGTAAAACTTCAACAAGACTTCTAAAAGATACATTTTAACTGAAACTTTGCAACTAAATAGTAACTTCAGGAAGAGAAAGTGAAAAAAAAGAGCAAAAAAGAAACAGCTTGCGTGTATTTGGATTATTTGGTGATCTTTGGGTTTTTGGTTATTATATTTGAATGACTAAAATCAATCGGGTGGTTGTTTAAAAATTTATACAATGGCACCACTTCTGGATGAATTGAAAATGGAACTTAAAAAGAACAAAGAAGATGCACAAAAAGGGAAGGGTTCTTTTGGCTTCATTTTTCAATTCTTAGAAATGGAGATTTGGAACTATGAGAAACAACAAGAAACGACTGCAAAACAAGAAGACTGGGACAAAGAAGATGCCATCTTTAATGAATAAGCAATTTTATGTGGGGAAGAAAAAGGAAGGGGGGGGGAGAGAATGGAGAATTTGAGACTTAAAAAAACAACCAAAGAAAAGAAAAATAATTCGAAAAATAAGTATAATACTGTAAAGCAACAGAAAAGGGGAATACAGAAGAGAGAAATAGAGGTAGAGTGACAAGGGGGTAAAAAGGGGAGAGACAAGAAGAGAGGGAAGAAGGAAAGGAAAAGAAGTTACAAAGGACCGGAGCAAGATATAGAGAAACAGGACCTATTTAGAGATAATGGGTGAAAATTTAACTGAAAAAGGGATTCTGTAAAGGTACGTAAGATTGTATTGTTATATTAGTAATAGAAATAACTTTAGAAAATTGGAAACAATGTATGATTAAAATGAGGGATAAAATAGTGTAATTTAGTGAAATGTTTGTGAATAAAATAAGTGAAATAGCATAAATGAGAAAATTGAATTAGGAAGGAACGGGAACATTTTAATTAGTTAATGTTTTATAAAATATAAGTGAAGGGGGGGAATTAACTATGGAAAGCTTATAATTGTTCCCATAGAAGTATGATATTTAATTGAAAAGTAATGTTAAAGTTGTTAAGACTTTAATGAATATTAATATTAATGATAGAATTGAATTGGAATGGAATGTTGTTTTAATTATATACATTTATAATTTTTTTCTTTTTTTAAGAATACAGTGTGTATTTTAAGAATGTACCAAGCAGAATCCGAATGGAGATTATGTATTATATTGAATGTTACAACTTTAGGGAAAAGATATAAAGGCGTCATACTCCAATCAGTAACTACAGGAGAAATTTCATTTAATGAGAAAAGATAATAGATAATTGAAACAGGACAGACAAAAAATATAAATACAATGATTTGAATTGAGATAAGATAATTAAAATAAAATTGAGAAAATTAAAAGAGGGGAGAAGCTATGCAGAAAATGTAAAATAGTAATAAGATATGGAATAGAATATAAAAATGAGCATGAACCTGAATTTGTGTCTGTACGAGGAAATGTAACCCGGGATTGTGCTGCTTTCAAAAAAGATGTTTTATTTGTATTTTTTTTCTCTTTATGAAAACTCAAATAAAATTTACAAAAAATAAAAAATAAACACTTTAGAACAGAGAACAACCATTCCAGGTTTCATGGAGTAGCCATCAGAAGGCAGAGTATGTACAAGCAATAATGATCCTACAAGATTACCCATTATTATTATAGTTGCTTAGGAGAAGAAAATGTAGTTTTATCTACTCTTTTTTGCCTTGGTTTCTTGTTTATTTTCTTTGGCAGCCACAGCACTCTGAAACATTGATAATCTTTTAGCATCCTTCTACCTTGTACTGTCAGCAGGTGTTATAAAAATGTACCTCAAATTCGCTTTTCTTTCCCTGAGCACTGGTTCTGTATACTCACACATATGGCTGTTTTCATCATTAAATATAAATTACAGTGTTCTTCCATTCCTGCTGTTTACTTCTCCATAAGACTTTAAGACTTTCTATGTACAGGAAAGAGATTTTTTTCCTCCTTATTCTCACTAGCTGCTTCAAAATTTCTGCAAATTATTGTGACCAAATAAAATGGGAAGCAAAGTCATCCAGATAAAGCAAGCTTCAAAATAAATTGATGATTAGTCAGGTCCCATTATGCAAATGCTATGCTTTTTTCAAAAAATTATACTGTTCACATGCAAAAGCTATCTCTTCCAAAGCTGTATTAACTAAGGTAGATGGAAACGGTGCTAGCACTGGATGACTAAATGTTCAAGGAAGATGTGCATGGCAAAATTTCTTTATCCTAGTGACATATGTGGTGCCTGCATGAGGTACACCATCTGAAACCAATCTTCTCATAAGTAGATTTAGAAAATACTTTTATATTATTGAAGTCCAAATTTATTTACCTCCATGGAGCAATAGATGGAACAGAAGAGATAAAGCTTCACTCTGTAGCCTAAAACTATGCATCTGCACATTCAGATATAGGTCAGATGTGTAACATTTGCTTTATGGAGACTCACATTGACACTTTGTCTGCTGTACAAAGAAGTAAAATACCACAAATTATTATGCTATCCCCATAAGGAATACTCTCAAGAAGGAAGCCCTAAAGAGAATCCAAACAGGTAAAATCCAGTGTTCCCAGGTACTTCAGGTGGTAATAATGAGCTTTCTTAATGAAAAATTAATTGGTGGTCTTCAGCCAGGAGTTTTTTTTTTTCCTTAAACGTCTCATTGCATTAACTTTGCCATGCCAAAAACAATAAATGCATCTGTGCCTTGCTACCAGCAAAAACATCACCTAGTTTTCTCACATTCTCCCTACTTTTTAAAAAGATGTTTCTAATACTTCCTGCCTGTAAATGGTAAGCATGCATCTGCACAGTAAATCAGCTACTTATTTAGGCTTCAAAGAGCCTTGAGGGTCAGGAAATCCAACATGTATGTAAATTCCACATGTGGTCATATCTATGTAATCATCAAAATCTGTATCTGCTCTTGCCTTCAGATAAATCAAATTTCAACTTCACCAGTAGTTACAGCTTGAACAGTCAACTATTTGTAAAGAATCAATACTTAACTGTAGAAAGATAAATAGAAAACTGAGCCAGATTGATTGACTGAGGTAAATAGATGGAATGAATGATGTAAAAAGACAATATAAAACTAGGTTTTCCTGGCTGCATTCTAAAATAGGTGAGAACAAAGCCAGTTGAATACCTTAATGAAACATGTTGAATGCAGAGAAGCAACCAATCAATGCAAAATAACAAATAGCAAGCCATAAGCCAATCTACATAAGCAGTTCATCCTTTTATTGTGACATTTGATTCAATCAAGAGATATACAAAAGTACTTTCCAAACCATTTTTTCAGATGCCAATTTCTACCAATTTCCTTTTCTTTTCAGACCACAGTTATGACAGTTCTTTTGAATGACTACAGCTTCCACCCATGACTGAATATAGTGTGTTTCAATCTTATGTTGCATGCCTTACTGCTGAGAATGGTTTCAGTATAGCTTTGAGGATGGAAAGAGACACCACCTAAGGAGTGAAGCTGTGTGAAGCCACAGCCACATATGTTTTTAAGCACCACAGAGGTATACAGCTGAGAAAAGAAGAAAACAGAAGCTAAAGTGAGAAAGGGAGAAGTTCAATATTATTAATGACAGCAATAAGATAATTTCTAAATAGTTCAGTTGGTATTTTGCTATGAAATCTCATGGAGACAAGAAGTGTGCAGGCAGGAAATTGGTGAGATTTTAAAAAACACTATTGCATGATTGAAAATATGGAATTGTGAACAGCTGTTCCAATTATTTTGAGTTATTATCTTTCTGGCTGCATAGATCTGCACATTTTCAAATAATTAATGGCTTTTTTAAAACAAATTGCAGCACTTTCAGTTTTTAAATAATTTTCTGACATCTTTCCCAAAAATTATCCACTGATGCCCTTGTTTAGCAGTTTTTCTGTACAATCATAGAAAGAATAGCCTACTATAAGATCCAATTCCTAGATGTGATCTTGAGCAAATATATTCAGTATGTTCCCAGGAATGGAGACCTGTTTTAGCTGAACTCCTATTTTCATCATCCTGGATGCTATCTGGGGCAGATTGAGATTGTAATCCAACATCATATTGGATGACAGTCTCAAATTCTATCTCTCATTTTCACCCAAGTGTTACAATGAAAGATGAGATATGACTGGAAATTTGGAGCATGGTTATTCAACATGATACAAGAATTTCAGAATTATTAAGAGCTGTGGTGGCATAATGGTTAGAATGCAGTACCTCTGCTGACTGCCGGCAATTTGGCAGTTTGATTCTCACTGGTTTAAGATTGACTCAGCCTTCCATCCTTCCAAGGTGGGTAAAATGAGGACCCAGACTGTTGGGGGAAATATACCAATTCTGTAAACTGCTTAGAGGGGGCTATAAGGTACTGTGAAGTGGTATGTAAGTCTAAGTGCTATTGCTAATTACTATTATATAATTTTCCTAACACTAATTGGTTGAAATATGAAATAGAAAATCTAAATAGTACATTGGCACTACAGAGGGAACATAAAATGCTTATTTCTGAGTGTTATTGTTAAAGTCTATTTGATGAGAAGCCAGAATAAATGTCTTCTTCAGTCAAGACAAGGAAATCTGATCAGTTCTATAACAGTAAGTACCCCTAGAGTTTAACAAGGGTGAATTTAGCACTTCAAGATAATTCATTTCTCTCTGACCATTTCAGACTTTATTACTTTTATGTAAATTGGAGGAAACTTGAAGATAAAGGATTTAGCCATTGGTAACAGCTTAGAATTTTAGCATTTGCTCTGCTTTGCATGCTTTGAGTTCCTGATTATAAAAGACATTAGACCTTTTCATACTTTCCTCTTTTTTTATAATTGAGCAAACATTTGAAGCCTGGAGTCTTTATTCTTCTTTACATGAAAATCATTGTAGAAAAAAAGCTAAGAAAGAATCCACGGATTATGTTTCCCAAATATAGTAAGGTGATAGAAATACATTGGTATCCACATAGCAAAACTCTGTCAATGTGTGTTTCATGGTAGTTTAAGTATCAGGCTTTAAAGTCCTAAGGGCATCTCCAGAGAAAGGTTATGGTTAGTTTGGGACCAGCTCCAGACCAGTATAATTTCACAATATTTTGGGTGAGTTTGAACCCAATATTTTGGGTTTGTTGTAGTTCTCCTGCAATCTATGGCAAAGCAGAAGCATTGTCTACTCTGGAGAGTTTCTGGGAGTTACAAATGGTCTGTCAGATTGCCCAGTCTTTGTCTAGATTTCAAATTAGCCTTACTCTCAGACCAAAGTCCTCAATCCTGAAAAATAACTTTTACTTTCACTTTTCTCCTTTTTTCTGCATCTGTATAGAACCTTGGTATCATACCGCTCCTCTTCCTTACTTTCTACACTTATACCAAAGGCATGAAGACAAAGGATCATGCCTGCTAGTCATATGGGGCTCCAGAGCATTCATTAATAAAAAACAGCTCCATATGCGCAAAGGGCTTCTTTTAATATGCATCATGATAAGCCTCAGGTTCCCAATTATAGACTAAAGCATGGATTGTTATACAGATGCCATTGTGTCCATCCAGTTTGTAAATGAATATTATCAATTGGGTTGGCCGCCTTAATTTTATTCCACACTTGATCAATTGGAATTTTATTCCAATTGATCCTTGTGTGAATATATATATTTGTTTTTGTAGATTTTCACGGGTACAGGTATGTAGGTCTAGGTGTGTTTGAGGGGAAACACAAAAATAAGACATCCTAGATCTGAATGAATGAAATATTCTTATTAAATACTTCGTTCATTACATAGTTGAATGTGCTGACAACAAAATCACACAAAAATTATCAATGGAAATCAAATTTAGCAACCCATGGAGGTCTGGATTTGGAGTTACACTCAAAATTAAAGTGGAAAAAAACACTACAGGCTGATCCAACTTTGATGTAATGTCCTTAAAACAAGTCAGAATGAGGCTCAGTAGTGTGTGTGGCCTCCACCTGCCTGTATGACCTCCCTACAATGCCTGGGCATGCTCCTGATGAGGTGGCAGATGGTTTCCTGAAGGATCTCCTCCCACTTCTGGACTAAAGCATCCCCCAACTCCTGGACAGTCTGTGGTTGAACGTGGTGTTGGTGGATGGAGTGAGAGATGATTTCCCAGATGTGCTCAATTGGATTCAGGTCTGGGGAACAGGTGGGCCAGTCCATAGCATCAATGCCTTCGTCTTGCAGGAACAGCTGACACACTCCAGCCACATGAAGTCTAGCATTGTCTTGCATTAGGAGGAACCCAGGGCCAACCGCACCAGCATATGGTCTCACAAGGGGTCTGAGGATCTTATCTTGGTACCTAATGGCACTCAGGCTACCTCTGGCGAGCACATGGAGGGCTGTGTGGCCCCCTAAAGAAATGCTACTCCACACCATTACTGACCCACTGCCAAACCAGTCACGCTGGAGGATGTTGCAGGCAGCAGAAGGTTCTCCACAGCATCTCTAGCCCCTGTCATATCTGTCACATGTGCTCAGTGTGAACCTGCTTTCATCTGTGAAGAGCACAGGGCACCAGTGGCGAATTTGCCAATTTTGGTGTTCTCTGGCAAATGCCAAATGTCTTTCACGGTGTTGGGCTGTAAGCAGAACTCCCACCTGTGGACATTGGGCCCTCATACCACCCTCATGGAGTCTGTTTCTGATAGTTTGAGCAGCCACATGTACATTTGTGGCCCGCTGGAGGTCATTTTGCAGGGCTCTGGCAGTGCTCCTCCTGTCCCTCCTTGAACAAAGGTGGAGGTAGTGGTCCTGATGCTGGGTTGTTGCCCTCCTACAGCCTCCTCCACCTCTCCTGATGTACTGGCCTGTCTCCTGGTAGCGCCTCCATGCTCTGGACACTACACTGACAGACACAGCAAACCTTCTTGCCACAGCTCGCATTGATGTGCCATCCTGGATGAGCTGCACCACTTGTGTGGGTTGTAGACTCCGTCTCATGCTACCACTAGAGTGAAAGCACCGCCAGCATTCAAAAGTGACCAAACCATCAGCCAGAAAGCATAGGAACTGAGAAGTGGTCTGTGGTCACCACCTGCAGAACCACTCCTTTATTGGGGAAGTCTTGCTAACTGCCTATGCTTTCCACCTGTTGTCTATTCTATTTGCATAACAGCGTGTCAAATTGATTGTCAATCAGTGTTGCTACCTAAGTGGACAGTTTGATTCCACAGAAGTGTGATTGACTTCGAGTTACATTGTGTTGTTTAAGTGTTCCCTTTATTTTTTTGAGCAATATATGTATGTATGTATGTATGTATGTATGTGTGGTATTCAGCTTTGTTTGGGTATTTTCCCACATCATTATAGTTGTGCTTTTAAAGTTGTAGCAATGTTTTGGCAGAATCTCGTCTGCCATCATCAGGCTTCTGTATTGTGTCCGTCTGTGAGTCAGACTTTTACAGTTGTTTCAGTTTTAAATTTGGAGCTAGCCTACTGCTGTGCCAGAATGGGTTTTTCTTCATCCTGATTGGTTGGAGTCTTGGTCTGTGTTTATTGGTCTTGGAGTTAGCTGTGTTCTGCTTGATTGGTGTTTCTAATATCTTCTGTCTGTTTTGTGGCTTCTTTTGTGTCTTGATTGGCTGGCAACATTGTGTTTCCTGTATTGGAGGCTTTTAGTGCAGCTTGGCTCCAGGTAAATGGACAGCTATCATTTGTTAGGAAGCTAAGTTTCATCTGGGTGCCTGGTTGGAGTGTGTTTGAGCTGGAGGTATCGGGGGGAATCTGTTTGTGCTCAGGTGTTTGTCTGGCTAGTGGTGTGGAGATTTTTTTGTTTGTGAGTGCAGGTTTCCAAATGATTGACAGTCTGGTGGAATCATCTAGCATAGCATGAATAGAAGGGATGATTCTACCAGACTGTCAATTATTTGGAAGCCTGTACTCACAAACAAAAAAAATCTCCACACCACTAGCCAGACAAACATATATATATATATGGTATTCAGCTTTGTTTGGGTATTTTCCACCATCATTATAGTTGTGCTTTTAAAGTTGTAGCAACATTTCAGCAGAATCTCATCTGCCATACATATAAATACCCACGAAAACTTAAGAAAACATACACACACACACACACACACACACACACACATATAGTATTCAGCTTTGTGACGTTTCAGTAGAATCTCTTCTGCCATCATCAGGCTTCTGATGATGCCTGGCAGATGAGATTCTGCCGAAACGTCACTACAACTTTAAAAGCACAACTATAATGACGTGGGAAAATACCCAAACAAATCTGAATACCATAAATATAGATATCCGCGAAAACTTAAGAAAATATATTTGGTGGGGGTTTGAATAGAAAGTAAAAAAAAATTCTCAGGGTTTAACCTTCTCCATATATCAATCAAATTTAACTCCCTCATCATTTCCATACATATTTTTGGAAGCTTTTTTTCTGTTTCTCCCCCCAATACTGTGGTCTTTTTAGTAATCAACAATAGCGTTAAAGTCCCCTGTGATACAAATATTTCCTTTTTTCCAGTCCTACTAATTTTTCATATAAATACTTAAAAAACTCTTTTTGCTCTCCATTCGGGGCATAAATTACCACTAAAAGGATTGGACTAGCAGGAATGGCTCCCTTTTTAGCAATAATTCTATTGTATTTCCTTCACTAAGGAGTTCAAGGTACATTTGGAAGATTCTGAGATAGAAGTAGAATATCACCACACTTATTTGCAGGATATTTTTACAGCCTTGGACAAATTTAATTTAAAAATTGTAGAGTTTTGTGATTTGCTTTTTAAAGTATGGATATTTTTTAATACTTTAATCTGGCATGTTACAAATAGAGTTATTAAACCAGATGAACTATTTCAAAAGCAATTTGAACTTGTAAGTTGCAAGTGGCAGTGCAATAAAATCATGATTTACAGTACAACTGGGTAAAAGCTTTGTCTTGAAAAGACAATGGTTCATATAATTGAGAGTTTATTTAACTGCTAGAAACAAAAGGTAAAGCAAGGACATCTCCTCTTTCTCCTTCTCCCTCAGCAGGTTCCAGCACAATATGTCAGTGGTCGCCAACCAGTGGGGCAGGGACCACTGGTGGTCCACAAAAAATTTTTGGTGGTCCGCAGAGAAATGTCATCCCCAAAGCACCCCGCAAAGCAATTAATCCAGCCTACGCGGGAACACAAGGCTGCACTGCCCACATGGCCCTTGGGAACACAAGGCTTGTGTTGCTTGCATTGTGAACAACACAAGGTAGTGAGAGGAGGGGGGAAAGGGCAGAGAAGGAGAACTTGCCACACTCACCCAATGTGCTTCTCCTGCCACCAGGCTGCTTCTTTCTTCTTCTGCTTTTGGCTGAACTCAAGGAAAGCAGCAAAAGTCTTTCTTTCTCTCCTAACGAAAATGTACCAAATATGACTTTCTTGGCCATCCTGACCTAATGAATATCTTAATAAAATTCCTATGTCAACCTTCTCTGCATCTAAATGCCATCTTTGGTGACATAAAATCCATTTCCTTCCACACAGCATCATATGGCAGCTTCCAGTCATCATACAGTTAGGGAAGTAATTTGAGTTTCTCTACAAGATTTGTTTACCTCTGAAATGAAGCCTTCTGTTTTCTGATTCGGTTCATTTCTGAAGGATATAATAGTTAGTGGGAAAAGTTTTTGTTGTTCTTATAATAAAGGCAGTCCACAATACAGAATTATTTTCATCTAATTTCAAGTTGTATTACATGAGAAGAGGTCATCAAAGATCTCAGCAGGCCATGATTCTTCGTGCATGTAGTCAGTGACAGTTTGCTGCCATTATGTGGTATTTGCCTAATTTTATTACTTTATTCATTTCTTTAATGTGGTTAATGTTCACCTGAGCTAATCAAGCCACCGATTGGGCTTTATTTAGATAATGCCTGAGGGAAGTGCCTCACTGACAGTGTTTTTATTATAAAAGTTTATTTAATTAAAAATAAATAAATGAAAAGGAAATGGCAAGAAGGAAATGAATTGAAAAGAAGGAAAAAATAAACATAAAACAAGATGAAAGTGAAAAAAATAAAGAAGAATAAGAATGACTTTTGCCTGTCTTTGACAGAGATATAGATAAAAAGAACATCAATCTCTTACTCTAAAATTAACAATAGTCTATGTTATTTCTATAAACCCATATAATTCAAATCCCAGTATTAAATGTTTATTTCTCTGTTTCTCACAAGTCCAAAGTGGTTTCCAAGTAGAGATAAAAATTAGTCTCTTCTTTAATCAAAGTTGTCAGTTTCACCATTTCCTCCAACTCCATCCCCTTAACCAATCTTTCCTCCAATGTATGTATCTGTAAATCCTTCCATGTGCATATAGAAATCTCGTCACACTTTAGGGTAGCATTATTTTGTCCTTTGTTATTTCTGATAACTGGTTTTGGGGGTCCAGAAGGCTGACAGAACTCGGTAAGCTGGGCCCATTCTGGGAAGGAGTTTCTTCTCCCTCTGTGGATGCCAAGCTGGGCAGGGCACATTGGCAAGCTTGATCTCTTCTGAGCCAAAGAATGAAAATGGACTCCATTTTCGGGAAGGGGGAATTGTCTGCTGCTTCTGATCACTGGTTTTTGTGGTATGCCATGAGGGATTGGCAAGCTCAGAAGACAGTATAATACCATAGAGAAAGAGGTTGGCTCAGAGAAAGTGTCATTTGTAGCCTTGCTATCCCTGTCCCACTTTAGAACAGTAATACATTGGGACAATGTCTGAGTTAATATAGCACTGGTTTACTGTGCTCTATTTCTTTGACTTTGTTTAAAAAGTTATGCTTACCATCTTAGAGCACAATTCACAACTAACCTCTTGTCAAGATATTTAAACCTGCCCTATTGTGCGACACTTAAAAGTAAGGTCAGCCTTCACCCTACATTCAGTGTATGGAGCATTTGTGGATGTTTTAGCAGGGCCAGGATGGAAGTAGTACTTCTCGTTGTATAAATGAGAGCAAGGTAAAGAGTTTGACCCTGGCTATATAAAAAAAAACAAGAACTGAAATAATGAATGAAAATCAAAATGATATTATCTTTCCACTTCAAAAGAACAGTGCTAAATATGAATTTAAGTTGCAATGTTGTGTATTGTTTGTTAGAATCTCAGAAATAGCAAAAATTTCAAATATGTTTCGGAAGGCTTCATAATCCTCAATTTAGTTTATTGTTTCAAAGCAGTTCTCCATTTTTATTTGTAAATTTGCTTAGATGAGAGTGATTTAATTGAGATTTATTGATTGCATTAAATCACCCATTTGAAACTTCTTACTGTCCTTATAATTTTATATATATTATCTGTAATATTTCAGATACTTAATGCCAATTGTCAGCACTATTACATTGATGTCTTGCAACTTGGCTTCCCATAGGAAGTCTCTGATTTTATCAATGTACACCTACTATAAATGTCATTAAATGCAAAACACCATTTTGCACCATGCCAGCTATCAAGACTGTCTTATACTAACAATTAAGCACAAATTTAATTAGGTATCAATTTTCAAATATCCTAGAAACATTTCCTATCCAAGAATTATTTGAAGAATATTCAGCATAAGCATTCAAGACAAATGTTCAAGATATCCGAACAAAGGCCTGAAGACAAGCTCTTAGTTCATCAGTATTTTTAAACTTTCTTAGTTGTAAAATTATTACATTCATCCTACAGTTCTTTTTTGCATAATTTTGAAATATAATTTATTCATTACTTTTATTGTGAAGTGTGTACAGCTGGAGATTTCTCAGTTTTTGGAATTTTTAGAAATTAGCAAGTATTTTTAATTTTTGGTGGTTACCGTTTTGCAGCTATAACTGGTAAGAGGATAAAATGTTGTCATTTAACAATTGAGAACTACAATGTGAACATATCTGAATTTAAAGCAGATGCTGAAAGACCTAAGATAGCTGCTGAAGCTATCTTGGAGAAACAGATTATCAGTGGAACATCCATTTTAATTAGGCAATTACATTTAATGGAAGCCTAAAAAGTCAGTATGGCAGAACTGATAGTGAATAGAATCCATGCAAAGTATTAAGAGTTACTCTTAATTATAATTAACATAATAATTTGAAACAATTAGCTTCAGTACATCTTCCATCAAGATCAAGTCCTAGAACATGCCTTATAATAGCATTAGTCCGTTTTGTCCAATTCCATCAGACATTGTCTGGCAGCACAGCTCCAGGGGGAAAAAAGTCTTCCAGACCTCTATGGACATAGCTGAAGATTGATTTTGTGAAATTAGCATACAAAATTGTGTTTTAATGCTGAGCCATTGCTCTCAAAAACCTTGAGATGGTTGACCAAATTATATATAAAGTAAGAAGGGGTGAAAAGAAAGGTGTTTTTTGTGTTTAAAAATAAACCTACCAAAAGCTTCTGGAAATGTTATCATAGGTTAAAAAAAATAGCATAGTGGAATTAAATAGCAAATGCAATGCTTGTTATTGAGCAGTGGTAGCACAGTGGTTAGAATGCACTATTGCAGTCTGATATTCTTTATAGGACAGTATATTTTTATTTACTTGAGGCTTAGGATAGTGACCAACAAATGATATTTATGTTAGTAATGTGCTGGAAAGAAATTGCTTTTGCTTTTTTGTTTTTAAATAGGAAGAAATGTTATGTGAAATTCTCATTGGTAAATTATATTATTCATGCAATGATCATGATTATAAAAGGCCCAAAGAATTCATGTGAATGTTTTGCCTTTCACTATTAATCTTCACTGATAAACCTGGTTCCCGTGCTTTAATTCAATCCCAAGTAAGTCTTAAGGAAGAAACTGCTTCTATAGTGATCTTTTTAGACTGGAAGAGATAGACTAATATCTAACAGAAAATATTATGAGCCTTACCAGTTGTGGGATTCAAATAATTTAACAACTACTTCATCCAGGGCAGCAGTGGGATTCAAATTTTTTAACAACCAGTTCTGTGGGCGTGGCTTAGGTGGTGGGTGTGGCTTGGTGGTCATGTGAATGGGTGGCCATGGCTCGATGGTCGACTCAATATCACTCACATCGAGGCATGGCCTCTCATGACTGTGGGGATGTTGCAACAGTTGTAAGTGTGAAAAATGGTCATAAGTCACTTTTTTCAGTGCCATTGTAACTTTAAATGGTCACTCCATACAAGCAAAGTACCAACAAAGGAGGGGAAAAAAACTCCAGAGAAGTTCCTGAGAACAGAAAGTCTAATCCTGCCAAGAATGTAATAAGCGTTAACGAAGAGGCAGTTTCTGTAAGCAACACCAGAATGTTTCCTTCCTGCCTTCCTTACAGGATTAGGCCAGTAATTTCTTCTAACAACCAGTTCTCCGAACTGCTTAGAATGTTAACAACCGGTTCTAGAGAATATGTACAAACTGGTAGAATCCCACCCCTGATCCAGGGTCAGGTTGGCTGTTGTGGGAGGTGTGGTCCATCTTCATCCTCCAGCTCCACCACACATGTGGGACAAGCCTATAGCTTTGCGATGGCCAACCTGACCCTGACCAAACCAGTTGTTAAATTACCCCTCCATCAAAGTGGATCCTGGGTTCTGTGCTGCACTGCAATGGAGAAATGGGCAATGGAGCGGCTGGCATGAGGGAAAGAGGGGGAGCAGGGAGAAGAAAGAGCCTTCTCATTCCCTTGTACCAGTCGCTCTGTTGCCTGTTTCCATTGCAGCACAGCATAGCGCCCAGGATCCACTTTGATAGCAGGCAGTAGTGGTGGTGGTAGGTAAATTAACAACCGCTTTGCCTGAACTGGTGTGAACTGGCTGAATCCCACCATTGAGTCTTTCTCAAAACATCATCACATGAAATTCAAAGAAGTCTAATGTTTCTATGAATGCTATGAATGAAAGAGGAAAAGCCTTTTTCAGGGAAAGAAATACTTCATTCAAGTTAGGCTACCACAAGAGACAATCGTACTTTCTTTATCCTTGGTCCAGTCCTGAACAGTTTATTGGAATGGGAGAGGCAAGTGATGAATAAGCAGGTGATTGTGCTTCTCTCTGCACATGTCCTGCCCACAGCCTTGAAAATAATCTAAAATCCCACCACTGAGAATATATCATTATTGCCTGATGTAAAATTACAGTCCAGTCAAGGGAACACTCATCTTATGTTATTATTCTGCATAATAAATAGAATGTCTAAAAAACTCCATAATATTTATTCCCCTGGGTGGAAGCTTCTACATTGAATCCTGAGCTACTCTGTTCAGATATAATTTATTAAAGAGGAAGACAGAGGGTTTCCTTTTTTATTAATAAATTTATTAATTTAACTAATTATTATTAATTTTTATATACAGGTAGTTCTCCATTTTTGGAATTGACTCAAAAATTTCTGTTGCTAAATGAGACATCTGTTAAATGGGATTCATCCTATTTTATGACATTTCTTGCCATAGTTGTTATGTGAATCGCTGCAATTGTTAAGTTAGTAATACAATCATTAAATGAATATGCTTCTCCATTAAATTTGCTTGCCAAAAGGTTACAAAAGGTGATCACATGACCCCAGGACATGGCAACCCTCATAAATCATTTAAATATGAGTCAATTGCCAAGTAGCTGAATTTTGATCATATGATCATGGGAATGCTGCAGTGGTGGTAACCATGAAAAACGGTCATAAGTCACTTTTTTCAGTGCTGTTGTATCTTCAAACAACTGTTTGTAAATGAACTGTTGTAAGTCAAAGTCTACCTGTATTTTACATGTTAAAAAAAGTACCTTTGGCAATTATATATCTTAACTAATAATAACATTTCTATAAACTCCTTTTCTTTTTTTTAACCATCATCTCACACTCACACTAAAGCTTTTGTTTTCGCTTCTTAGCTTGTCTCCCATACTCCTCTCTTACATTTCTGTCTCCATTTACCACTTCTTGACCTTTCCTCTTAAACATTTCTTCCTTCTCTATTGTATTCCATTGTCTTATTTTCAAGTTAACTGCTCTGACCCCTATCATTCTCCCAAAGATTTCTCTTTGCAATTCCAATTCCTGTTTAATTTCCCTTATAATATTCTCCCCTTGGTTTACATCAATCATTACATTTATTTTTATTTCCTTTTTATCTTTGGTTGCTCTTTCAGTCGGCTCCTCCTCTTCCTGGACCTCCTGCTTTCCTCTTGTCGTTTGTGTCTCAATTTTCAGCACAGTGTCCATGTTTTTTTGTATTTTATTCAAAATGTCCTCAAATCCTCTTGTCAATATATCTTTTATTTCCTGGAGATCCAAAGCAATTTCTTTGCAAATTCCACTCATCGTTTTTTTTGTTTCGTTTATTTCTTCCCAGCCAATTGTCCAACTGTCTTTTATCCAAGCCAAAGCTACTTTTAAAAGTAAAAAACCAATATCCAATATCCAGAGAACTTTATGTCCCAAAATTAATCAATCTGTTCATTTAAATAGTCCAAGAGTGAGATCTTCATACATCCCTCTACCAGTTGAGTCATATATTGTAGCTTTCAGGGTCTTTCAATAATAAAATTCTCTTATTTCTCACTTTTAATTCTCCATACCCCATACACTAGGTCTGAAAAAAGTACCTTATCATAGCTGAATTCTCCATACTTATACTCTGCTGCCAATTTTGAATATGAAATACTGTAATTGCAGATGTTGTAGAACATGTTGCATTGTGGTTGTTTTATATTGTATTTTTATATAAGCACCTCAAATTATCAATTCTAATGCAAATCAGACACATTATACTCTAAGTATAAGACATAGCAACTGATAACTTATTTTAAGTGATTTATGAAGGCTTAAGAATCTTTCCTGTTTTATTTTCTGTTAGTATATTTAAATCAAAATGGCAGCTACTTATGGTAGCTTTAAAATTCAAGACTGACATGGCTTTTTCCTTTGTTAAACCATAAAGTGTTTTAGAACTCAGAATTCTATGTTATTGACATGTGAATCAATATAAGCAAAACAAAAACAAGGCAAACTTTTTTTATAAGATAAATATCATAAAACTGAATTTATGCATAATTATAAGGCTTTCATTCTCCCTCCGGGGAAAGATTGAGCTGACATGAACTGTGGGATGGATATATAGGTGGGCTCTTTCCCTCTATGTTTTCCAGTCAGCAGATCCAGCCAGCAGATATAAAGCAATTATAATTTGATAGCAATTTGATCTGCTATTGATTTCTTTGTGATAATTCAGCTCAAAGACTTGCTTTCTCCAGGACAGAAAAGGATAGACAGTGAAGTGCATAAGTCCATACTATTGCCCAAAGGCACACTTGAAATGTTTCCAAAGGGCCATCAAATATTCTCTCCAGAAAATTATCTTCTGCTAACCTGATGCTTGGAGTGCCAAGTATTTTAGCACTTAATCAGAAATTGATCAATATAGAGCTATCACCAGAATATCTTGTTGGTAAAGCATATGCAGAACTTCAGCTAGTTAATAGGCTGTTCATCACTGGGGAGAGAAAGTGGAGGAGATGCTACTGCAATAGTGCATCTTGAATTCCATCAATATGAAAAAGGCATGGAAATGCCGGTCATGCAAGCCATTGTCTCTTATTTTCTTGCCCTTAGTGCAAATTAAAATCAGACAAATAATGAAAACAAAAGTTGGAATATAACAGCAGGTATGACTTGTGCCAGGTTAGCAATGGAACAAGATTTATGTTACATTTTTCACATTGTAAATTGAGGCATTATGGGCAAAACAAGACCTGATGGTGCAAAGTAGCAGAAAGACATCTTAATCCATTGTGCATTTTGCAGAGTGTCAACATTTTCTTGGTATCCAGCCTAGCCTGAGGTGGCTTGTCAAATGTGATTGTGTCAGCTATGATTGGATCCCTTCTTTCCTCTTTCAGTTCTGGTGTCATAAATCTTTTTCTTACCTGAGCTTCAAAGCTGCAAAACATCAACTATACTGAAGATGCTTTTTCTTTTAAATTTCTAACCCTCTTGATACAGTGGGGGGGATGATTTGGTATCCTAACTAGCTCAGCTTGGCAATTTTTTTCTCCTTGATCAGAGCTCATATTCCAAAGAATTCATGGCATGAGTGAATGACGTTTTCTTTGTCTGAATAATGAAAGACATTTCTCAAATCTTATCAAGGCTATTAAACCAAATTAGATGGTTATCTCAGAGTGTAAGTAGACAATGTGGGGTTATAAAATACTGACGCATCCTATGAGAGACTTCCTGGGGATTGGAAGTGTTTGTGCTTAGCTTCAAAGGTGAATCTTATTGGGTTGGAAAGGAGAATGGGTAGAAGATATCTGATCCTTTGCCTCAAGCACTAACATGATTGTTTCTATCTGAACTAGTGTCATACTAGGGGAGGGGGTTTCCCCCTCCATTTGGCTGAATAATCTTTTACATTTGGTTTTCTTCCCCCCACCTCCCCAGATTCATTTTTCTTATACTTTATTCTTGATGATTTCATATTCTGTCCTCCTGAGAAATATTATTTTTAAGCAGTATGTCCAATAAATATTCCCAATTCAAAATAAATTATCTTGCATTTTATAGAGCCTCTTAAAGCACCTCCTGGGTTTATTCTTGAAAGGAGTTGTATATGATAAGCATAGTAAAATCTCCTTAACTGTGTACACTACATTTAATAAATTGTTTTGGTGGGGGTGGGGTTTGAGTAAGAGCAATGAAAAGGGAATGAATGTATGAATGAATGAGTTCCAAGTTGGAATGTTAGGCATCTGTTCCCTGATCACTTTAAATAATACTGATGTCCCTCCAGAGTCTGGTCTAAACTGAAGAGAAGGTCCAGTCTGAGATATTTTACTACCTGAAGTGGAAACCAAACTGATACCTCTCCCTTTCATAAGTACATATGATAACCACACCAGGGAAGTTGAAGATAATTCATGAGTAGAAATGTTAGATTCTATGAAATTGACTACTATGCATATTTCAATATCAATTGCCTTCTCCCACCTGATAGGACTATCTACTGTTATACCGCCAGAAATATAAAAATCCCTAGATAGATAATAATGCATATATGGCCCAGCCATAGTTCTTTCCAGTTAATGTTTAGAGGAGTTTTAGTTTCATAAATGTTGGGAACAATGCTTAATTTCAGAGCTGGCAGGTCTCTTTTGTACCCCAGTGCTATACATTAAACTACAGAAGTCCAAATTCAATATTTTTAAAAGAATAGAAATTTAAAATCAGACACACAGTAAATACATCTGTCCATAATTTACGATAGCTCCCAAAACTAGAAAAGTCATAAAATGGGATAAAACTCACATATCAAATTTCTCACTTAACAAACATAAATTTTTGGCTCAATTGTGGTCATAAGTTGAGGACTACCTTAATAGTCTAAATTCTGTTTCTGGCTTAATTGTGAAAGGAGCCCTTACAATTTTTGATCTTTGTATTTCACTGGGATTCTGTGGGGCACAGATATGAAGAGAGAGCTGCTTCCATTCAGGACAAGTTATTACAGTTTAGAAACTCTGATTATCAAACATGGAAAGCAAATCATACTCGTCTTTGCTTTGGGGGAAGATCTCTGACAAAAGGGGACCTAAAATCCTTTGTTAAAACAAAGCAGGCTGTAGTCAGTGGTGGACAGATTCTAACAAGCCGCTCCAGCTGAGCACTTCCATGATTAAAATGCATTCAGCCTTCAGCAGTCATGAATGTTCTCCCTTGGCAATAATTCAACTAATGGGCAGTGAAATAAAACTCAGCAGATTCCTGCCAGGACAACAGGGTTAAGTGTCCCAAGCTGCCAGTAATATACAGCTTGAATCCGTACCCAGGGCAGAACAGTTGGCTGTTTACGGGGCTATAGTAATAAGCTGCTTAAGTCTCCAAAGGCATTTTTGGCATCTAAATTCAGCTAGCTAAAATAAAGGACAAATGACAGAGAAAAAAGGAGGGGAAGAACAGGCCAAAAGAACCTGATCTCTCTCTCTCTCTCTCTCTCTCTCTCTCTCTTCTTCTCCCCCCCCGTGGGCACATAGACACACAGATGCAGGTTTTTGTAGAGAGAGGGAGGGAGAGAGATGATTAAAACATCAAAAATCTCAAAAAATAATAATAATAAATGAAGTTTTCAGAAATAGGCATGGCTTTCTTTTCTTATTAAAGAGCATTAACACTGAGGTACTGTACTTCATTGAAACTAGCCTGGAACTTCAGAATTTGCATCTTTTTCATTTTCCTTTATTCTTTCCATTGTCTTTTTAACAATGATTATATCAAAAGACTGCCAAATAGTGAAATGAATAACCATCAAGGTAAATGGCTCATGCCCATTACTCAAATATTCTAGATCAACGCCATATATGTTTGCATATTTTAAAACTGCAGTATTTTGGATCACTAATTAACACAGAATATTTATGGGCAGCATCTCAAAAATAGTAAATATATGCTCCCATTTAGATCTTAAACTGCATTTAACTTATCTGTGATTGCTTAGTTGTACACTTATTATGATCCAACTCAGGGCTGAGCTTCAAAAATTTTAGCAACTGGTTCTCTGCCTGGTTGCTGGGTGGGCGTGGCTATGGTGGGTGTGACCTAGTCAGCCTCCTGCACCATGGTGTGGGGGGGGGGCGTTTTTGCCCTCCCTGCGCTCCAGAGGCTTTCATCAAGCCTCCAGGAGGCAAAAATGGCATCCCTGTGCTCTGGAAGACCTCTGGAGGCCAGAAATGGGCCTGTTTACAGCCTTCCATAACTTCTGGGAGGCCCATTTTTCGCCCTCCCCATGCCTCCGTGCAGGCCCTGTACTTACTTGGCATCCAAAAGGGGCCACATGGGGACTCCTTGGAGGGGAGGGGCAGGGTGGGTGGGGCTAGCCAGGGTGGAATTTACCAGTTTGCTGAACCAGCCATTAAAAATGATACAGTTAACTACCAGGTTGTTCGAACCAGGGCGAACCTGTAGCAGCCCACTCCTGATTCATCGTATGTAGGACTATTCAATGACTACAAAACATAAACCAAAGATTTATCCTCAGAGTTTAACGAAACATTAAATGCTTGAAATGGCAAATGGTGGGTTTAAAAACATTAATCAAAGCTGACTTCCTTTCCCAATAGGTTGCAAATGTATATGGAAAAAGAATTTGAATCATCTGATTTAGCTGATTCACGTGGGAAATGTTTTCAGTTTGGATCTAATTATTAAATCATTGATTCTGCCATAACAATAAATTAATCCATTTCGTCTCCAATTCATAAAGATGTCTTGGAATATTGCAGCAAAAGGATTGCAGCCATACACTATGAAATTGCTACTATATTTACAAATATGTTTGTTTGTGTTTCCATGATCTAGGATTAGTTGACTAAAAAGTATAAATGTCCTAAATATTTGGGAACTATTTACAAACTTAGTTTAGCCCAGTATAAAGGCTAGATTGTCATTATATTCATTTTAATTTCACTTCTGCAAATTCCACTGAAATTGATGGTGAGTAGAGTAAGAGAATAAATAGCTTTTCAGTTTGATGCCTCCTTGTCTTAAAAAAATAACTCTCAGAATAGTTTGAATAATGGCTGGGAATTCTAGGAAAAGTCATCTCAGTACATTTGATACATTTCTTTGAAGGAGTCTTAGCATCAAGCAACTATTCCCTTACTGTATTTTGATAACATCTTATACTCTTAAGTAAATCAGAATTGAAATATAAATTCTATGAGAGCTTATGGCTATATAAGGACATGTACATGGTCAAGGTTTATCAAAAAATCTGCTGAAAAAGCAGTGACATGAAAGTTTAAGATCCCTAGTTTTCAAGCAGTAGACTTCACTGATTTCACAAGAATGCATGTAAAGAATTAGCCTTATACATGCAGTATGGCAAGGATGAAGATGGAAGACGGTTATAATGCAATTTTGTACATTGCAATAGCAATAAGACTTCTGCTTTACAGTGCTTTACAGCCCTCTCTAGGCAATTTACAGAGTCAGCATATGGTTGCCAAAAATCTGGGTCCTTTTACCAACCTCAGAAGGATGGGAGGATGAGTCAATCTTGAGTCAGTCAGGAATGAACCTCTGGCAAGTCAGCAGAATTAGCCTGCAATACTGCATTCTAACCACTGTACCACCACCGGAAAAATGTGTTCTGTGAATTCTATGAACTTTACATTTGACTAGATATGCAAAGGATTGTTGCCTCTATTTTTGGCACTCTTTGCCTACTATTTGGACATGTGTGGGGTAGGAGGAGAAATCCCTTTGAGACAGCATTGACGCATAGCAACTGCCTGGATTAGTCCCTGAAGTTTTCTATTCTATTGCTATATCTGTTTTCATGGTGACATTTTTGGAAGCTGGCTTTGCACCTAACACAGGACTAGAGCTCATAGTCTCCTACATGATATGCTTCTGAAATGCAACAATGGCAAGTGATTCAGAAAATATCAGCCAACTTGTACTTTTCCCTTGCTGCTGCTTATGATTTCACTTTCCTCTGAATGAAAGACAGTCTAGATTCATTCTTGATTGGTAGCTCCCACCAGGGTTTTGTTCTGCCTACAAGCATCCTGAGGCTACTTTTAAGATTACTATTTTTTTCTTTCTCTCTATCTCTCTCTCACACACTCTTTTTTTCTTTCTTATTTATTTATTTATCTATTTATTTATTTATTTATTTATTTATTTATTTATTTATTTGTAGCACTCAATTATACATCAGTAAGCCAGTTATAACTCAAGTACTAAAACAATAAAACTGATAAAACCACACCAACAACATTCATTAAAACAGTGCAAAAATAAATAATATGTTACAATCAAAAAGTGGATAGAGACAAAGATCTCCAAAGAGTTATCAAAGAGCTCTATTTTTGAAAGCTGACCATAATATTTATTTATTTATCATATGGCAAATACATGGACCTATGGTGGTTAAAATGTTAATGTCCAGTCAACCCAGCCATTCAAGGACAGGGTGGTCTATGTTGAAAAAAATCAGTCATTGGGCTGGTGTAAGCTCTTGATGGACATTTGGACACAATGTGATAGATATTTTGTCAAGAAGTACCACCGTCACACTGAGGGGTAGAAACAAGACCCCACTTAAGCAATGAGTCCTGGCAGATACCATGTTGGGTATGGATCCTGTTCAGAGTTGACCATTGCCATTGCCATGTATTTAGAGAGCCAGGAGTTCTGCAAAGATGTCTGACTGCCAACTGTCTTTAACTGCCAATTCTTCAATGTAGTCTGACTACCAATTGTTGCTAGTCATTTGGTTCACTCTACCATGTTATCCAGGGTGCACCACGAGGAGGCAAACTAGCATCACACCCATGACCATAATAGAACCAATTAGATTGGTCATTGAGGGCCTTTATCCCATAAGGTTTGGAATGTAAACTCAATATTCAATTTTATTTATTATGCTGCCCATCTCATCTAGAGGCAACTTTAGGTAACTTACAGGAATGAACACTGGGTGGAGAAATACTGTTTGGATCTTCACCTCCTGGACTGGACCAGGATTCCTGAAGCATCTGCACATGAGGAAATCTGACTAGCTAGAGGCAGAGATATCTTGTAGATATCTTGGGCCCCTACTTTGCAGGAGCTTATAGATTAAAATGAACCAATGAACCACTTATAGTATAAGTATTATGCTAAACTGGCTGATATCAGGCAGCATACAGGCTGCTGCATTCTTCACAACAGATTCTGGGTAGTCTTCAAGTGTAGCACAACCTATAGTGGATTTCATTAGCCCAATTAATAAATTGATTTGATTTGATTGAGGGATTGATTGATTGATATATAAGACTGTCCAACTCAATAATACGAATCTAAGTGATAGACGACAACAACAAAGTAAACCATAAAAGAAACACACAACATGAAAACATACACAATATATCAATATGAATATGAAATGCAGAATATAAAACTCTAAAAACAGCTGCAATTAGCATGCTGACTATAACTTGGCTATAATTTCAACCTATTTGGTCTAGGTGCAGTGGTGAATCCAGAAGCATCCTCAAAGTTGTAAATCTGGTCATTCAGGGAGAATGTCTCCCTCCCCCACACCCACCCACCCTGAGCCAATGGTAGAGCCACTGAACAACTAACAGGTGGTTTCTGATCAAATTCCACTCCATCTCTTGTTAGGATTCCACTTGAATTTGTCTAGACCTACATTGCATTCAGACAACAGGTAATGATTTCTTCTGTCCAGTTCTAGGTAGAAATAAATAACTACAGGTGAAACCCCAAAAATTAGAATATCGTGCAAAAGTTCATTTGTTTCAGTAATGAAACTTATTAGTTAAAACTAATATGATAGACTCATTACATGCAAAGCAAGATAGTTCAAGCTGTGATTTGTCATAATTGTGATGATTATGGCTTACAGCTCATGAAAACCCCAAATCCACAATCTCAGAAAATTAGAATATTGTGAAAAGGTTCAATATTCTAGGCTCAAAGTGTCCCACTCTAATCAGCAAATTAAGCCATAACACCTGCAAAGGGTTCCTGAGCCTTTAAATAGTCTCTCAGTCTGGTTCAGTAGGAATCACAATCATGGGAAAGACTGCTAACCTGACAATTGTGCAGAAAACCATCATTGACACCTCCATAATGATGGAAAGCCTCAAAAGGTAATTGCAAAAGAAGTTGGATGTTCCCAAAGTGCTGTATCAAAGCACATTAATAGAAAGTCATGTGGAAGGGAAAGGTGTTGAAGAAAAAGGTGCACAAGCAGCAGGGATGACCGCAGCCTGGAGGGGATTGCCAGGAAAAGGCCATTCAAAAGTGTTGGGGACTTTCACAAGGAGTTGACTGAGGCTGGAGTCAGTGCATCAAGAGCCACCACACACAGACGGATCCTGGACATGGGCTTCAAATGTCGTATTCCTTACCTGGGCTACAGAAAAACAGAACTGGTCTGTTGCTCAGTGATCCAAAGTCCTCTTTTCTGATGAGACCAACTTTTGCATCTCATTTGAAAACTAAGGATCCTGAGTCTGGAGGAAGAATGGAGAGGCACACACTGCAAGATGCTTGAAGTCCAATGTGAAGTTTATTTATTTATTTGTTTGTTTGTTTGTTTGTTTATCCAAACAATTATTAGATAACAGTGTAAGTATAAACATGGTTATAAATACATGAAATGGATACGAATAAGAAAAAAAAGAAACAATAGGACAGGGACAGTAGGCACATTTTGGTGCGCTTATGCACACCCACTACAGACCTCTTAGGAAAGGGGTCAGGTCCATAGCAGACAGTCTAATGTTGAAGATTTGGGGATTTTGGGGAAGAAACCACAGAGTCAGGTAGAGTATTCCAGACATTGACTGCTCTGTTGCTGAAGTCATATTTCCTGCAATCAAGTTTGGTGCAATTTATCTTTAGTTTGTATCTATTTTGTGCTTTTGTATTGTTTTGGTTGAAGCTGAAGTATTCATTGATAGGTAGGACATTGCAATATATAATTTTATGTACTATGCTTAGATCGAACTGAAGACGATGTAGTTCTAGGTTGTCTAGGTCTAAAATTTCAAGTCTGGTGGCATAAGGTATTCTGCTACGAGTAGAGGAGTGGAGGACTCTTCTCGTAAAATATTTGTGGACTTTCTCAATTGTATAAATATCAGATATGTAATGCGGGTTCCAGACTGATGAGCTATATTGAAATATTGGTCTAGCAAATGTTTTATATACTTTAGTTAGTAGAGTGATATTACCGGAGAAAAAGCGATGCAGGATTAGGTTAACAACTCTTAATGCCTTTTTGACTATGTAGTTACAGTGGGCTCTAGCACTTAGATCATTTGAGATGAGTACTCCAAGGTCCTTGACAAAGTTTTTGTCATCAACAAGGTCTTGACTATTCAGCTTGTTTTTGATTTTTTGATTTTTTTTGCCAATATGTAAAATAGAGCATTTATTTGTTGAGATTTGAAGTTGCCATTTGTTTCACCATTCTGACACATAGTTGAGGTCTTTTTGAAGTTTCCACAGTCTGTGTTGATTTGGGGAGCCATGTCATCTGCTGGTGTTGGTCCACTGTGCTTCATTAAGTCCAGGGTCAACACAGCTGTCTACCAGTAGATTTTGGAGCACTTCATGCTTCCTTCCACAGACAAGCTTTATGGGGATGCTGATTTCATCTTCCAGCAGGACTTGGCACCTGCCCACACTGCCAAAAGCACCAAAACCTGGTTCAATGACCGTGGGATTCCTGTGCTTGATTGGCCAGCAAACTTGCCTGACCTGAACCCCATAGAGAATCTATGGGGCATTGCCAAGAGAAAGATGAGAGACATGAGACCAAACAATGCAGAAGAGCTGAGGGCTCTATTGAAGTTTCCTGGTCTTCCATAACACCTCAGCAGTGCCACAGGCCGATAGCTTCCATGCCACGCCGCATTGAGGCAGTAATTGCTGCAAAAGGGCCCCAAACCAAGTACCGAGTACATATGCATGCTTAGACTTTTCAGAGGTCCAATATTGCTCTATGTACAATCCTTGTTTTATTGATTGCATGTAATATTCTAATTTTCTGAGATTGTGGATTTGGGGTTTTCATGAGCTGTAAGCCATAATCATCACAATTATGACAAATCGCAGCTTGAACTATCTTGCTTTGCATGTAATGAGTCTATCCTATATATTAGTTTCACCTTTTAAGTTGCATTACTGAAATAAATGAACTTTTGCACGATATTCTAATTTTTCGAGTTTTACCTGTAGATGTCATAAGCATATTGATGATGCGTCATTCCAAACTGACAGATAATTTCCCTCAATAGCTCCAGGAATGCTAATTAGCATTGGAGAGATAATCAAGTCCTGCAGTGCTTCATTGCATTTAATGAAAAGAAGGACTAGTGGTGACATGATCTCGGTGTTCCAATATCTAAGGGGCTGCCGCAAAGAAAAGGGAATCAACCTATTCACCAAAGCACCTTAAGGCAGGACAAGAAGCCATGGAAGCAAACTAATCAAGGAGAGAACCAACCTAGAATTAAGAAGAAACTTCCTTGTAACAGTAAGGACAATTAATCAGTGGAACAACTTTCCTCCAAAGGTTGTGGGTACTCCAACACTGAAAGTTTTTATGAAGAGATTGGACAAGCATTGGTTGGAAATCGTATATTGTTTCCTGCCTGAGCAGGGGGGTTGGACTGGAAGACCTCCAAGGTCCCTTCCAACTGTGTTAGTCTGTTATTCAGAACATCATTTAAAAAAGGTCAATAGCTCAGCCATTTATTCCCACTACTGACTTTACTGCCCACTCAGTAAAGCAGCAGAATCACTGATACTACACCTCAGAACTGTTGCAGAAGGCCATATGATGATTGAAGGTAGCAAAAGTGTTTAAAAGTTCTAATAGAACAAAGAAAACTGCAGTCCAACTATCCTAGTCCTGGTAAAGGTCACCTACAAGAATGACCAGGGTTTTTTCTGTTACACACTTAGATCTCAATCCTGAATGAAAGGAATTCAGATAATCAGCTTCATCTGGGATCCTTTGCAGGTTTGAAGTCTTATCACTTTATTGAACACCTTTCCTAAAAAGAAAGATTAAAGATTAGGCAGAAGTTGTCTAACATTGTGGGGTTGAGAGATAGCCTGCTTACAAAATGGCATATCACTGTCTCTTTAAAGGCAGCAGGTATCAATCCATCTCTCAAAGTGACATTTGCCACCCCCACCCCATTCTCTCACCTCAACTTCACCAGATGTTACCATCCAATTCCAAGTGAATATAAGCACTTTTATAAGAAAATGCTACAGTAGCCTGATCTTCTCTGTCATAAATCGAAGAATATGGCTTGAAAGAGGATGTTTAACCTATTCTTCCCATGCCAATATCAATGTTATTAGTAACTGCACATGGAAGCAAAATGTACAGAGATGAGATCTATCTTGGTTTAAAAGAATCTCCTCAGAGCTTGGTCCCGCCAATGTTGTGGAAGAAAACTCCCAGTATCTCCAACTAATGTCTGTTGATTGCTGGAGTTTGAAGCCATCCCCATCACTATAATATAAATGGAGCTTGGAGCTATCCACATCACTATATTCTACAATGCGCCAGGGATGATGATGATAACATGTCAGTTACAGAAGAGAAATTCAAATCCTTCATTCTATAGAAAGTCTTAGGCAGACTGCACAGCCATCTGCTGATTGGATTCTAATGCTGAATCCATTATTGAACAGTGTGCAAAATAATTTATTTTATTTGATTTATTTGATTTGTCAAACACAATATAATAGGTATAAGAATAAACATGAGTGTGAATGCAAGAAATAGATACGAATAAATGGGGACAATAGGACAGGGATGGCACGATTGTGCACTTATGCACACCCCTTACAGACCTATTAGGAATGGGGTGAGGTCAATAGTGGATAGTTTGAGGGTAAAGGAGTGGGAGTTTGAGGATGTAACAACAGTCAGGTAGGTAGTTCATTCCAGGCATTGACCACTCTGTTGCTTAAGTCGTACTTTCTGCAATCAAGTTTGGAGCAGGTTACATTGAGTTTGTATCTTTTGTGTGCTCTTGTATTGTTGCAGTTGACGCTGAAGTAGTCATTGACTTGTAGGACATTGTAGCAGATAATTTTGGGTACTACGCTTAAGTCCAACCATAGGCAGCGTAGTTCTAGGTTGTCCAAGCCCAAAATTTCAAGCCTGGTGTTGTAGGGTATTCCGTTTTGAGCAGAGAAGTATAGTACTTTATTTCTTGAGAAATACTTCTGGACTCGCTCAACTGTATTAATGTCCGATATACAGTGCAGATTCCAGACGGTTGAGCTGTATTCGAGTATTGGTCTAGCGAAGGCTTTATATGTCCTAGTTAGCAATTCAGTATTACCAGAGGGGAAGCTTCATAAGATTAGATTTACAACTCTTAATGCCTTTTTCGCAATGCTGTTGTAGTCAGCTCTGGCACTTAGGTTGTTTGATATGAGTAATCCACCCCTTGACAGAGTGATGGTGACTTGTGACCAATTTTGCTTTTGCAATAAAGGGAGGCTTTATCAATTAACTGGATAATTGTTTTTTTAATACCCAGGAATATTTTTTAAAGGGGAACAAGTTTCCTTTAAGGAAGAGGATTAAGTGTGGACACATTGTTAATACGTGATGAAGGGATACTTAAAACAAAAAAGGATTCTGATAAGCTCCCACAGAATATTTCCAAACTGGGAGAGTGAGAATTAAGCTTCAAGTACAGTTCAGTGTAAGTAACAATAAGGAAAAGCACACTTCTACAAAAATAATTTTACCTTTACACTATGGAGTCTGAGCTGGTGTTTTAATTAGAATAGGATATTGGGCTGGTGACAGATAACTTCCTGTAAAAACTGGTTCTTCTGTTGATGATAAATGTCCACCTGAATACTTGTTCAGATGATACAAGGCCCCCTGCCTGAGCAGGGAGTTGGACTAGAAGACCTCCAAGGTCCCTTCCAACTCTGTTAGTCTGTTAGTTAAGAGTATCACTGGAACAGGATTGATTTTTATCATGCAACCACCACAACAAACAAAACAGAGCAGATGTAAAAAATATGTTATTTATTTACATATACACATACTCTCACACACAAACAAAATCTGGACAATGGAAGAAAGGATGAAAAGTTTAGGGATTAAAAAGAAGATTAAAAACCAGCAAAAGAGAATGCTCAGCTAGGTAGAATCATTGTCTGATCTCAGTAGTCAAGCAAAGTTCTTGTCCGTTGAATCATTAACTGTCCTAATCAGTTTTGGTCAGTCTCCTACTTGACTACTCTCTCCTCTACCTCTTTAATAAAAATACTGAAAAATCTTGAATCTGGAACAGAATCCTATAATTCCCTGTTCAATATATGACACTTATCTAATTTTCAAATTTTCAGTGGACACATTTTGAATACAATTTTGAAGTCAGCTCTGGATCTATGTAAGGCCATTCACTCCATGCTTAACTATTTACTAATCAGAATATTTTGAATATTTTGTCAAATATTTTGTTGCAATTGAGATATATTGCCCAAAAATATTTTAAGGAAGTTAGACAACAAAATAAAGTAAATACAATGAGTCTGACAGGACTTCTTATTGACAAGAAAGTGCTTACTTCTAGAAATCACTGTATTGATTCCAATATGCTTATGGATTTATTTTTAATTTGCTCTACAATCCTCCCAGATATCAATTTCACAATAATTGGTTTTAGTTTTCTGAGTTTCTCTCTCTCTCTCTCTCTCTCTCTCTCTCTCTCTCTCTCTCTCTCTCTCTCTCTCTCCTTTTAACCTTCTCTAAGGATCTAGTACTTCTTGTTCTTCAGAAATTCTCAGATATAATGAGCCAGAAATGAGTTTTCTGTTTTTCTTTCAGTTCTTTCAGTTATCTGTGCTATCCTGAAGTTCTGAACTCATTCAATGACAAAATGTTTTCCTTGATTATGTCTCAAGCTCAAACTGCAGACTTGTGTTTTTCATCAGCTCTTCAAAATGCCCAGTAAAATGCATGGATTTTAGAGAAGAGTTATTGAATTTTTTTAATGTTATCACTTGGCCATCTTCACTAAGCTGCTGATGCACTATTCATGTTTTCTTTTCTTTTGAACATACCGGAGGAAACTATTTTGCTATTCTTAGCATCCTTTCCTAGCATCAATTCATTAAGAGCTTCAGTTTTCTGACACTCTCTTTACAAATCCATGGTATTTATTGTCATTGAATGTTTGTTGTGCTCTTCCATTTTATGTGGGCCTTGGCTGAATTTCTGTGGACTTTCACTTTGAAAATAAATTGTAGTAAACTCAGTAGGACTTAGAAGTCATAAGCATTGTTGGCATATCACACAGAGTATGTTTTTATCAGAGTCAGTGGTAAGCAAAGATTTTTATTTACTAGCAATGAAAGAGAATTTGCTTCAAATATTATTGTAAACAACAAAAGTTATCACAGAAAATATCACAATGAAATCTGGTGTTCATGCATTTATGCACTTGATGGAATGACCAAGGGATGTACTGTATGTCTGTGTCCTGTCTTTCATTTCACATCCCATAAATCTCATGACATGGCATCAAAGGAAACTCTTTCTCTTCAGTAATGGTGCTTTTTTTCATAACTGAGCTCTTGTTCTTAAGAAATTAGAACAAAATCCTCTTTCTCATGCTGAAACCTAGAGAAGTGATCTCCCTGATTTTTCTGTCAATAATATTGACAGACAATTTCAAAAGGCCATTTATGTCTAACACTAAATGGAGCAGGGGTGTCAAACTGGGTTTCTTTGAGGGGGAGATCAGCATTGTAGTTCTCCTCCGCGGGCTGGCCAGGGGGGAGGAGAGAGGATGGATGCCACCTGTAGTACCCTGCTGGCCAAAACAGGGCATGAGGGGACCATGTGCAACTCCTGCATGACCCATTTTCAACCTAGACAGCCTCCTGCAGCAATTTGCTGCCCAAAATGGGGTACGGGATCCACACATGGCCTCCCCGTGTCATGGTTTGGCTGCCCGAGGGGACCAGTCCTTTGCTGTTTCCAGGCCAGTCCCATGGGCCAGGTTTAAGCCCCTTGTGATCCAGATCTGGCCCACAGGCCTTGAGTTTGACACCCCTGAAATAGAGTATTAACAGGACTTGACAGTGTATATAGGTTTTTGGGGGAAAGAAAATAGTTTTTTAAAAATATATTTTATACCAGGAATTGTGAAGAGTTATCTGGAATTGTTTCACAAGCAAAAGAAAAAACAAGGTAATTTTCCTCAAGAAATAATATAGAATTAACCAAAGATGACAGGAACCCAAATCTCTAGTTTCTCACATTTGTCTTGCAAACACTTGTATCCAAGCTTTCATCTTATCCCAACATGTTTCTTATTTACATAATTAATGTTATCTATTAATGCATTATATTGTCTTTGAAAGTCTTTATGAAATGGAAATACAAGAAGGCCTACACAGGATTTTACTATAAAATACCAGTCAGAAAGAAGGAAAGCAGAATTATGGATTTAGTTTGATTTTAATACATGAATGCAAAACTTTTCAAGACTCCAAAATGTTGTTTGTGATTAAATAAAGTGTGATTTAATGTGTTGAACTAGAACTGGGAAGATTTCTGTTCAGATCTAGCCATGGAAGCTCACTGACTGAGAAAGCGCTATGTTCACCACCCTGATCTCATAGAATGGAACTTAAGTCTATTAAATATAATAAAAATAATATTGACTAATACTGTTGAAATCTGTCATTCAGCATTTGGAAAGTTTTCTTCCCTGGAAAAAATTGATTCTATTGCCTAAGTAATTCAAGCAAATAACAAACCACACTGTCCAAAGCAAGCCTATTGAACAATGAGCAAGGTCCTTTTGTGGATATGGTTGTTATTTTTAACTGTGCTTAGATTTACAGCCTACCAATTTATCTGCAAATCATATGGGGCTTTTTTTGTATATATTTGCAGTATGCAATTCCAAGAAGTCCTCCATCAACTGACATGGGATGTTTATCTGCTATTTTCTCTACCAGTTTCCTGAAGCCAATGAAAGGACCATTCCTCTGGATTGCTGGAAAGCAGTTATCATCATGCTCTGAAATTGTTGCCCCCGCCAGCTGTTTTGCAAGCTACTTCTGAAATCTCTTATTCTGTAGAATAATAGGCCTGTTTTTAAGATAGTTCATAGGCCCATTGGGGTCAGTTACAACATAGACAACATTCACTTAAATGAATGTGCCCACTTGTGCTTCTCTAAGCTCTTGCAAGTCCAAGTTTCTACTAGAAGCTGTCAGTTATTAAAATGTCTTGGCAGCAGGATTTTTTTGGCTTCTGTACCATCAACGTGTTTCATCATTATTTTAGTCAAGTGTACCTCATAAAATGTTATTGCTAGTCCAGAGGATAACTTCTAATTTATGCAAATGATGGTTTTAAATAAATATGCATCAGTATTTTTTCTCTCTGACTGCAATTAGATAAAGTCTTAAATTTGAGCTAAGTTCCTGTTGACTTTCTTTCTTTCTTTCTTTCTTTCTTTCTTTCTTTCTGTTTTTCTCCCTCTTTCTTTTTTTTCTTTCTTTCTTTCTCTTGAAAATTTTCATTCAAGTCTTAATTAGACCCAAATCTTTCCTTCATTGTGCCCAAAAATGGCAAAGTACTGCTACAGGCTCATATAAAAGTTCAGGCATTTCCAAAGTACTAGAAAACATAAAACTTTGCATCACATATGCTATACACACAATGAATTGGGGACTACTTTGCATTAGGTATTCAGGATTTTAAAAATCTCAACAGCTGTTTTCAGATTGGGCCCTTTTGGTTTAAACTCCAGTAGGGACACATTCCTTCTTGTCATAAAAACAAAGCAGTAATATTATTGTCAAATTCTGTATACTGTAGGTCTTCATTTCTGATAACTGTTTGCTAGGTTAGGAAACCATTGAAAATATATGCAGTTTCTTTCTCATGGATTTACATTCAGTGAGTTGTAATTATCTAATTTATACAAGACAAATATATTCAGTGATAGCTAACTGTTCCCATCTTCATTGAGGAATGAAGTCCTAATTGTACTAATAGTCGAGATGTAAACTTAACAAAATAACACTGGATTCATAGTATTTTTTAAAAAATACAATAACCTAAAGTTTCATCATAAGTTGGCTCCTTCACTACAAATATATTGCTAATTTATTAAGGAGAAATGCATCGTCTTGAGTTCCTTTCTCCATATGACCTGGACTTTTGCCTAAATCTGAGATAACTGACTTCTCATTATTCATTATAGCCTTTCTGGAAAGCCACACTATCATCTGTTTGCCTGTCTGTCTGTTTGTCATCTATCCATCTAGATTTTATTTGCTATCATATATCACATCCATTAAAATTTATTCAATAATAATATTTAGTTTTTAATGTGTCATAAAACTTCATTGTTTTGCTGCCATGCTGGAATGTGGTCATCTGGTGGAATGTAAGATAGGGGAAATGATTAAATGTGTGTTGCAATAAAAGTATAAAAGGGTGGAGCATATATTATGATGTTGCATCATTTTAGCATTATCGTCACCTATGTTCTCAAACCATATTTACTGTTGTTTATTTAAGGCATTTAAAACAAAAAGGTCCTGGAGATGTTCTTAATTATTAGAATGCGGCAACCATTACCCTTAGATTTACAATGTAAACGACATGACACGAAAATAAATGGTATGGAGAGAAAGGAACAGGAAAAAACAAAGTCAGACCGCTGTCCTTAAATTTACCATATTTGTCACAACAGCTGTAATAAAAATGATGCACAAAATAGCTACGAGCTTGCTGACAATTGGAGAGAGAGAGAGAGCTCAGTACAACAGATGTCTTTGTGGAAAAAATATCTCAGCTTTGCTTCTATTCTTTTTGTTTGCAGTGCAACTCGTTAGAGAGAAGTTTAAATACAGCTGAATTCTTCATGGCATATAATAATTCTTAAAAATAAATGAGTTCTATGTGATCTGGACAGAAACCTCTTTCATTAGCTGAGATTAACAACCAGTCAAATTCTGAATATGGGAAATTCCATTGCCTGAATCCCCTCCAAGAAAACAATATTATTTTAAAGCCATCACATAAAATTCAGTCTCTGAATCCTTCTTCCACCCTCCTTTATTGACCCTTTGGCAGGTTATATAGCATATGAAAAATCCGTCGGGTTTTTTTAGGATGAAAGCACTTTTACCTGCCCTGACAGTTTTATGATCTGACAATGATTAATAAGAGCAATAAAACTTGACTGTCACTTTGACCCAGGAACATTGCTACAATTATTTTGTTTCCACTCACTTGACTGGGTCTCATGCCACATAAGCATGCTACAGTACCAGCTACACACTCACTTCCAAAGATCCTGGACAAATTTTTTTAGTAATATTTCAGTTCTATTCTTTTAATAACCTGAATGGTATGTGAAGAGCAGATAAAAGGGGGCCTGTCTGCTCCAAATTTGATTGTAATTTGCAACAAGGTGTTTCTTCTACTTTGTAGGAAACTCACATGCACTTAATCCGGCACAAGGCTGCTGAACTCCTGGTGCAACTTTTTTAGAACTCTAGAAAGACAGGATAGATTATGGATATTATAGAATTGTTTTTCCCACATTAGAGTATATAAATCACGATGTATGGCATGAGTTTGGCACACAGTGGAGGACAGGGGAGGCTGGCATGCTGTGATCCTGTGGACTTGTGAAGAGTCAGTCATGACTTAGTGACTGGACAACAAAAAACGGTTTTGCACAATTTCCATTTGGAGTTTTAGGAATGGGTGATGAAGGTTCTTCCAAAATCACTGCTTCTAAAGATTACCCTTTCATGGAATGGTCTTATTTGCCAAAAGGCTTTTAATTTCCACTCCCCCAGCTTTGCTATTTGTGTCCCTGCTTAGTTTGCCTTTTTTTTTCTTGATGGATGGATCAACCTCGAAACAAGATACTGAGTAATAGAGTCACATCATTTTTTATTATTATTTAAGGAAATATTGGGGATTCAGAAACATTTTTAGATATAAAAAGATTGCTAGAGGTGTCCTTATTTATTCCCCTTTTTAAACAGTTTTTAAAAAACTAAATAAGTCAAAGGGCTCTAGCAAGAACGAAGTGATATCTGCAGTGCTAAAGCTGGTTGGGTATACGAACCCAGTCAGAGATACTGTATATACAAGAGAAAGTCACAACATAAAGAATACTAACACATACTGCAATGCTGCTTAAGCAGTAATAGAGAAAACTATCATTTTGTGCCAGCTGAAGTGGTACTAAACCTGGAAAATTGGGTAAAAAATCCTTTAGTTTGTAACCCTTATATCCAGAAATATTGCCCAAAGAAGCTCACAACCACCAAAATAAATGGTTAAAATGATATCCTATTAGTCAGTTTAAAAATACCAGTGAAAGATAGTTTAAGAAATATCATTCTGGCAAAGAACCCTAATTATAAAGATAATGACTCAACATGCAATGTGAACAAGTGATTTCTTTAGCATTTTGTATAAGTCATGATATACATTTTAATTAATGGATCTCAATTTTCTCTCTCCTTCTCCTTCTCCCCCACCCCCATTTTCTCTCTCCCCACTTTCTCAGCACCCACATTGGTGCATGAAGATCCACTGCCATATCTCAGTTGCTCACATCCTATTTGTTTTACTACTTATGTGCAGCACTTGTTGACTTCCATGTTTATAACACCATCACTAAATTACTAGCTGTTGTCCTGGCAATGTTCTCTGACTGATATATTGAGAGATGACTTCAGAGATAGGCAATAGGCAATGATGGGGAGCCATGCCAGCTGTATTTCACTTTGCAGAACTCTGTAAACCCACCACCACCATCTTTCCATCCATAAAGATGAACAAATAAGCAGCTGCTATGGTTGAAACAGCATTAGGTAGAGATCTATAGGTAGTTCTCTCAGTTATTACAACTGGGATTGGCAACTCAGTTGCTAAACACCATGGTTGCTAAGCAAAAAAATCACACGACTATGATGGGCTTACAACCTTACTTCTTCTGGTTGCTAAGTGAAGTGCTTAAGAGTAGCATCATCTGACTATGACTTATTATTTTACTTCCATCTCTATTAACACTGCTAGTCACAAGCCTATTGAGAAGCATTCATCTGACAATCATGCAACCATGGGATACTGCAACATGCCTTTAGAAATTGTGAGCACTCCATCACTGGAGGATTTTAAGAAGAGACTAGACAGTCACTTATCTGAAATGGTATAGGTTCTCCTGCTTGAACAGGGAGCTGGACTAGAAGACCTCCAAGGTTCCTTCCAGTCCTATTCTATTCTATTCTACCAGTTGTGAAGTGCTGAATGGCGATCATGTGACTGGAATGATATGACCATCATAAATGGAAAAATTGGTTGCAAAGTTATTGTATTAATACTGTTGTAACTTTGAACAGTTATTACATGAGGCAGTCGGTAAGCGAGGACTGCCTGTATTTTCAAGTTGTCAATCCTTTGAAACAGACTTAATCAGGAAACAGACACCAGAACAACTATTGAAACTCTATTGTTAAGAGTATAAAAACTGAGTCTTGAAAGCCTGACAGAAATTCTTTCTCTCCTCTCTTGTGCTAAAGAGAATCAAGGTGAAATAATCCTCAGTTTCTTTCTCACCCACTACTGTCCATCTGAGTAAGCTAATGCATGCCTAATATAACACTGAATTCAATATAATGTTGAATTCTTTGTTTAAGGCTATCTCTATACTAGTTCTTCATCTATCCCAAGCTATCATTCATTTCATCTTATGATAGAACCAATCATGCTGAAAATGCTGCCAGAAAAGGACAATTCAATAATGATAGAGAGCTAAATTTATTGGTTATAGGCAGCTGTGGAAGAAGGTAAAGTTTTAATGAATCCCATACTTATTCCAGCCTGGTTGATTAATTGGGCAGTTTTAAAGCTTGGGCTTAATGGAAAGATTAGATTCTATTCCCAAGTAAAAGCCATATGCTGCTCAAAAAGTGTGCAATTCAAGATGGTAATCATTGTACCTAGTGGTACAAATTGTTTGTGTAGCTAAGCAAAAGGATTGTTGGGTTTAATTTTTCCCTTGAAACTTAGAGAAAATTGTATTAAGTTAATTAATTGAAATTAAGTTGAGGTGGCTGAATCTTTAGATTCATAGTTTTTTGTCTGGCTCCTGTAGAGGTAAAGTATTTGTTGAACATGCTAAATTAGATTTTATTTAACCTCATACTATTCAGCCAAATTCATTGGATTTGTACAACATGCTAAGCCAAAACAAATGTTTTGCAAATGCCAGTGACTTAGTTCATCCATTTGATAAACCCCAAAGAAATAAACCCACATTTTGCTGTAGCATATAGTATGAATTCAGCATGTTATGTAGGAACTTACTCCAGTCCAGTCAAAATTTAAATTTCTCAAAAGTAATCCAAGGTGGGAAACACAGAGTTGCTTCACTTTACTCTTGCAGAATGTCTCAAAAGTGCTTTTTCAAAAGGCAACTGGACTTTGTTTTTCCTTGAACACATTTTGTTTCTCACCCAAGAAGCTTCTTCAATTCTGAATAGAATCTGAATAGTGGAAGATGGAAGGATCTATATTTCTTGCAGTCATTTTGTCATTAGCACTCTTTCCGAGAGTCATTGACGCTACTTGGAGGTTTATCTGTGCCCTCAGGGTCACCTGAATAGTTCAAATGGATGTGGAACCTTCTTGGAACTGCTGAAAGGATTGTGTTGTAATATTGTCATACTTTTGCAGAACATTCTGAGAAGGATAAAACTAAAAGAAACTGGTTTACTTAAGGCACTTCACAAATCTAGATCCAGGCTTCCCTGATCTTGACCTGGATTTTGCCAGGATTCATTGGGGAATAAAGTTTCAACTGACAAACCTTGACTGACAGTTTTAGGCTTCTGTCAACTGAAACTTTATCTAACTGACAGATTTAGATTGCACCCTTGAGATCAAAAGGGATCTAATGCTCTGGGAAGAACATGAGGAACATTGTAATACTAAACTGGAAGGAAATGGGTCTCTGCATTTAGGATCAACTACTTAGATATTTTTGTTGTCAGAGATTCCAGGTTTAAAAAAAACAGGAAGAAAATTATAAGTCATTCTTCTAATAGCATGCTAATCATTAGATGATGACATTTATTGTGGTAATTTTAAAATTTTAGAATATGTTTCAGGTATGTGTACAAAATATTCCATGTGACGTCTCACTATAAATGTATATTGTAGTAGTACTATTGGCATTTTTATTTTCAATTACCCTCTTAATGTTTCCACATATGAAATCTGTGGTTTTTATATTAAATGCATATCAGATTAACACTTTTGATTATGTATTGCCTTGATTCCAGAACTTCTTTCCTGATCAGTTACTACAAACAGTTCAAATCCCATTAATGAATATGTAATACTTTTTTTAGTGTATACCATTGTGAAAGTTTTTACACTGAATCCCAGTTACTATTTTGATGTTTCTTTTATCCAGATTGGAGATTTTGCAATTGCTTTTTGATTTGACTAAGCTAAAAAGTTTGCTGTTATCAACAGTGTTAATTACCTGTTCATCTCTAATATTAATAATCAATAAAATAAATTCTTAATATTAATACCAAGACCAATTTTGAGTATCTCTGAAATGAATCCATTATCCATATTTTCTGATATCTATTCTTTAAATGGTTTCTAGTCCATGAGGCAGCCTAATTTTTAAACTCATGGCTGCTAAATTTACCAAAGGCTTCGTTAAGGTTCTGGTGACCATAATGTCTATGTGGAAAATGGCTTTGGGGAAGTTGCAGCAAAGAATCAATGAAGTAGTAGTAAAATCAGACCAATCAGCCTAACATCAATACCCAGGAAGATACTGGAAAAGATAATTAAAAAACAGATCTGCCAACATCTAGAAACAAGTAAAATAATAACTAGCAGTCAGCATCGGTTTGTTAAAAACAGATCAAGCCAAACCAATCTTATTTCATTATTCAACATAGTGACTAAATTAGTCGACCAGCAAAATACTGTGGACATAATAGACTTAGATTTCAGCAAGGCGTTTGACAAAGTAGACCACAATCTACTTTTTGGTAAGCTAGAAAAAAGTGGGATAGACAGCATCACCACCAGATGGATTCACAACTAGCTGACAAACCATACTCAATGAGTAGTCCTTAATGGGTCTAAGTCTACATGGAGGGAAGTAAGCAGTGGGGTGTCACAAGGTTCTGTCTTAGGCCCAGTACTCTTCAATATCTTCATTAACAACATAGATGAGGGAATAGAAGGGGAACTTACCAAATTTGCAGATGATATTAAGTTGGCAGGAATAGCTAACACCCAAGAAGATAGGCTCAAGATCCAGATGGATAGGATAGGATAGGATAGGATAGGATAGGATAGGATAGGATAGGAGGGAAGGGAAGGGAAGGGAAGGGAAGAGGAGAGGAGAGGAGAGGAGAGGAGAGGAGAGGAGAGGAGAGGAGAGGAGAGGAGAGGAGAAGAGAAGAGAAGAGAAGAGAAAAGAAGAGAATACTTTATTGGCCAAGTGTGATTGGACACACAAGGAATTTGTCTTGGTGTAAATGCTCTCAGTATACATAAAGAAAATGTACATTCATTAAGAATCAAGAATCCTAACGTACAACACTTAATGATAGTCATAGGGTACAATCAACAATCAAATCATACTAGGAAACAGTCAAGTGGGAGGGGATGGGTGAGAAGGAGTGGTGAGAAGATTAACAGGAATAGTAGTGTACACTTTGTAAATAGTTGAACAGTGTTGAGGAAATTATTTGTTTAGCAGAGTGATGGCTTTTGGGGAAAAACTGTTCCTGTGTCTAATTGTTCTGGTGTGCAGTGCTCTATAGTGTCGTTTTGAGGGAAGGAGTTGAAACAGTTTGTGTCCGGGATGTGAGGGGTCTCTAAATATTTTCACAGCCCTCTTGTTGACTCGTGCAGTATACAGGTCCTCAATTGAAAGCAGGTGGGTAGTAATTGTCTTTTCTGCCGTCCTAATTATCCTCTGAAGTCTGTGTCTGTGGATCTTGACAGTAGAACATTGGGCCATATCTAACAAATGAAATTTAATGTATAGAAAAGTAAAGTCCTACACTTAGGCAAGAAAAACCAAAAGTACACATATAGACTGGGTGAAAGCAAGCTTAATAGCAGTAACTGTGAGAGGGATCTTGGAGTCTTAGTGGACAACCAACTAAATATGAGCCAGCAGTGTGCAGCAGCCGCCAAAAAAGCTAATGCAATCCTAAATTGCATTAACAGAGGAATACAATCAAGATCAAGGGAGGTACTAATACCACTCTATAAAGCCTTAGTAAGACCACACCTAGAGTACTGCATCCAGTCTTGGCCACCACACTATAAAAAAGATGTTGAGACTCTAGAAAAAGTACAGAGAAGAGCAACTAAAGTGATTAGGGGACTGGAGACTAAAACATGAAGAACAGTTACAGGAATTGGGCTTGGCTAGTCTAGTAAAGAGAAGGACCAGGGGAGACATGATAGCAGTCCTCCAATATTTGAGAAGCTGCCACAGGGAGGAAGGGGTCAAGCTATTTTCTAAAGCACCTGAAGGCCAGACAAGGAATAATGGATGGAAATTGAACAAGGAGAGATTCAACCTGGAAATAAGAAAAAACTTTCTGACAATAAGAACAATCAACCAATGGAACAGCTTGACCTCAGAAGTTGTGGGAGCGTCATCACTTGAGACTTTCAAGAAAAGATTGGACTGCCATCTGTCAGAAATGGTATAGGGTGTCCTGCTTGGGCAGGGGGTTGGACTAGATGATCTACAAGGTCCCTTCCAACTCTGATAATCTGTTATCTGTTAAATATGTATTTTGGATACAGACGATACATGACTGGAATCCTCACATCCTAAGCTTAAAGGGTCAGGTACAAACTTGGAGATGTGCCAAACAATGCCTCCCTAAAAACTTTGAAAGTTATTGCCAGTAATGATTAACAATACTACACTACATTAATCAAAGTTTTGACACAGCGTAAGTCACCCTATAAAGATTTAAAAAGAAACGCACACAATAAGAGAAAGCTTAGAGAGTTTGAAATCAGAGCAGCTGAACAAAAGACTGACTTGGCAAATACATCTACCTTCTGTTTGCAAAATCACAGCATTTCTAGTTTAATTAAACCAAGTACTTCTAAATTTGCTTTAGACATAATAAATGCAAATCTAAATTTTATACCATCCTTTAGATACATTTTTTTCTGCCTCTGAGTTAGCAGCTATAACTACAGATAGTCCTTGACTTACAATAGTTCATTTGATGACCATTCAAAGTTACAAAGGCACTGAAAAAAAAGTGACTTATGACCATTTTTCACAGTTACAATTGTTGCAGCATCCCCCATAGTCATGTGATCAAAATTCAGATGCCTGGCAACTGACTCATATTTATGATGATTGCCGTTTCCCAGCATCATGCAATCACTTTTTGTGATCTTCGGACAACCAAAGCCAGTGGGGAAGCCAGATTCATTTAACAACTGTGGCAAGAAAGCTCATAAAATGGGGCAAAACTGGCTTTAAAATGTCTCACTTAACAACAGAAATTTTGATCCTAAGTCACATATTCAAAGTTGGAGAAAAACAATATAAATGAATGCAGATTGAACTTTGCTCAGCTCCTTGAAAACAGCTTTCAGCTTGAACTCAATAGGGGAATCTTGAAATTCTATCCTATATTTAGGTTTTGGCTAAATGGGATTTAAAAAAAAACCTCTAAATGTGTTTTTTTTTCTTAAAAAACAACAACTGGGGAATACCTTTCCCAGCATCACAGATCACACAGCTAAGTTTTATGAGTTCACCTGTTTAAATGAAAAGTGATGGGCAAAGGAAATGGAAAGCAACCCAATTTCTACAGGAGGAACTTTAAAGCAAACAACATTGCCCAAATGGGAAGGGGGAAAAATCCCCCTCCCGTATTAATAGAAGTGTCACTCAGGCATGGTAGTAAATCAGTTCCCATCACAGACTACAGAATCTGTTTCATGGTGCATAGTTTGTGTCCTGCTATAACAAACAATTTCCTCCTGGTCAAACTGTGGCTAAGAGTGCTTTTAAAAATGGGTACTGTATCACTGCTGATAGGAAGAATCAATAAACCATTTCTTGGTTAGTAAACAAGCTACAAGCTATTTGGCTCTGGATGCTGCTACTGGTATTAGTTCCCCTTCTGCTGCCTAATGATGCTTAAGCTGGTTATTTCCTGCTTTTGCTTTGGTTGATGTTAGACAAACCTCCCAAAACAGACTTCAGAAATTATACATAGGGCATGTGAATCTTTAGTGTGCAGTCACTGAACAAAATATGGGTGGAAAAAAAGAACTTTGACTCCAGTAAATATATAATTGGCTCCAATGGGGGAAGGTTCACATTGGGTATGGTTGCTAGATTAATAACCGATCCCATCTCTTCTCCTCTCTGTTCATCCTACTCCCACGCTTCCATTTTGAGTTAGGGTTGAATGTTTGTGTTTTTTAATAGTATTTTATTTGTATTGTTTATCGGTGTTGCGTAATTTTATCTTTTTTATATTGTAAGTCACCCAGAGTTACCCTGTGGCAGTCAATACATTTAATTAATTAATTAATAAAAAGAATCATTGGTCTGTTTTGAGAAAGCTCAAGCAGAACTGAGATCAAAATTATATTATTCACAATTTCCTCATTTGGAAACATCAGAAAATGCATAGTAAAAGTCCCAAATGATTGGTAGGGAGAGAAACAGACTGAAATATGATAGATCTCAGCCATGATGGGATTCAAATATTTTTACTACCGGTTCTGAGGGCATGGCTTGGTGGGCATGGCAGGGGAAGGATACTGTAAAATCTCCAGTCAGAGGTGGTATTTGCCAGTTTTCTGGACTACTCAAAATTTCCCACTATTGGTTCTCCAGAACTGGTCAGAACCTGCTGAATACCACCTCTGTGGATGCTGACCCTGACTCCCACACCTCCTTCTCTGATTCAGCTGCTGGAGGGGCAGAAGGCTGACAAGCCACAACACACCAACTCAGATCAAATGCCCATATAAGAAAGATGTACGACTTTTAAGCAGATTCTGCTGAATACCACCTCTGATCTCAGCCCAGCAATTTGAAATGACCTTTTGACCAAAAGGGATGAGCTTTTCCTATCTATTCTATGAAAGATGTATCCATTCTGGCTTGCTCCCCCTCCCAAAAAAATCTTTTTTCAGATAAGATTTTCAGCAAGAAGGCAAATAGCCAACTTGCAGGTACCTGGATATTAGCATGCACTTCAGTTCTTCAAAGATATTTTTCCAGGGTTTTTAAAATTCAAGGTTTTTTTTAATTTGCTCCTTCAGTGTAAGTGAAGGTGTCCAACCAAAGGTACAAGATATTATTTCTAAATGCAAAGCATGAAATCTACCATTGAGTTACAGGTAGTCCTTTTTAATCAAACATGGAATAACAGCCTGTTAAATAAAAGATCCTCCTCAGTAATATATATTCCAGCTTTGTACATCCCAAGAATTATGATTTGGTGCTGTTCACAGTTTGTCATTCATGAGTTGCATAAATCTGGACAATTACTATAATTACCCAGAAGTATAGAAGATACTTCTAACTGTTAACTCTTCACTATCATCAAGTGGTCATCCAGATGTTTGCCATCAGGGCCTGTTGGTTTTGAAAACAGTGGTGTTGAAAATATTCAGAGTCCTTCCCCAATCCCTCCTATACAGCAAATAGATTTACAATACTTAGAATTACCCAGGTATAGAGAATGATATGTGTGTGTCTGAAAATTTGTTATATAAAGCATTGATACTTTGAATGGGTTCCAATAGCTGTGCTAGCAGATGCCACAAATCATAGTGTTATCTCTGCATTTCTAGAATGCACTTTAGGCAGACAGTACAGGAGCTCAATTAATGATTGATGCTAAACCCTTAATGCCCAATATGGAAAGTCTGTCCTTTTATTCATGGCAACCTCATATATTGGAGCATTTTGTGTAACTTTTGAGAAAAAGTAATTCTCAAGTAATTAATGAGAGAAACTAGTCTGTACCAGGCCTAATACTAATACACATACTTCACCATTTTCTCCTATGTGTCTGGAACCTCAGTGGTTCAGGGTTGCTATGGCTGTGCATTCTTTGGTTTATACTTTAATGCATTTTAGATCTTAAATCAAAGACTGTCCTTACAGAGGAAACCAGTTTGTATGCAAATTGAAATCCCAACACATTCCTTATAATATAGAGATTCCATCCTATATCTCAAAAGATCATCACTTTGAAAAGCCTTATTCAAAGGGTCAGAAGAAGGTAGTTGCTGGAGCAAGAACAAAAATGAAATGTAATTTATACTTATTAAACTTATATTATTAAAAATGTATAAAAATAATTCAGTGTAATTGCTGATGATGGATTGTTCATCAAGTCTCTTTAAACTTACAGCTCTTGATGACTACATGGATCTATCCATATACAGTAGTTTTCTTGACAATAATGAAGAGATTTCCCTTTGCATCTTTTCAGAATGTTTCTTCAAGTTCCCAATCTAGCCCATTTGATCTGGTTTTCCATGAATTTAATATTTTCCTCTTCTGTCACATTGGAATTTGGTGGCAATTTTGGGGAAAGAGTTGTTTAGGAGGCCACATCCAACTTTTAGGAAAGCATAGGTTACCTTGGAACCTCAGATGTTAATAGATCCTCTTATACAGCTACTATTCTATGAAAAGGAATTGTTTATGTGAAGTGGGAGGCCTTATTTTATAACTTTTCTTGACACATTTATTAAGCGAATTACTGAATTTGTTAAATTAGTAACATGGTTGTTAAGTGAGTCTGGCTTCCCCGTTGTCTTTGTTTGTCAGAAGGTTGCAAAAGGGAATCACATGACTCGACACTGCAACCATCATAAATATGAACTGGTGGTCAAGCATCCAAATGTAAATCAGGTGACTATGTGGATGATGCAATGGTCATGGGTGTGAAAAATGGTCACTTTTTTCTTCAAAATATCACTAAATGAACTTTGTAAGTCAAGAACTACTTGTATATGCAGCTTTGCACAAGTAGAATTTCCACATGCATAAACTAAATATAAAGAAGAGAGGAGCATGAATTGTGCCTACAGTTCTAATTTGCACTTTGATGGTAATAATTTTAAATTCTATTCTCTACCCAAAGGGGACTATCACCCTGTGCTGCCCACTCCTCCCTCTCTCTCTCTCTCTCTCTCTCTCTCTCTCACACACACACACACACACACACACACACACACACACATATGGCAAGTGTTTTACAGTTCAACCCCACAAAGAAGGTCCTCTGAAAATCTTCTGTAGCGCAGGTCTGAATGGGTTCCAAGATCTGTACAGCAAGAGTCACTGGGTAACCAAGTTCAATGGCACACACAAAACCAGAAAATCCGTCCGGTAGTCAAACTGGCCAGGATGCATGGCACAAGCACACATGACACAGTACTGGGTACATTGCTCCAGCAACGCTCAAGTACTCAAGGTGGGGTAAGTATACTGACCAACTGACCAGCATTGTGCCTGACTCCTCTCCGCTCTAGGTATCCTTGGATCAGAAGGAGGTATGGACTTCACCTCCTCCTCATTGCTAATGGGTAGCAGCTGCACCTGCCTCACATAGAACCTTCTGGCCAACTTATTGCAGGTATAGCTGACCTTGCTCAGCCTCAGCCTTTTCATCCAACGTACCCTGCTGAGGCTGCTCCACCAAACTAACATTCTCTAAGCTTTGATCCTGACCAATACTTGGCTCCATGCTGCAAAGAGTCAATATTTGCTGTGTCTTGACAAGCAGTCATCTGGATTTTTGCAGTTCAAAGCTTGTATGCCAGACCAGTTCTGGGCCCTATTAACAACTATAGTAAAAGAGTGGCTAATATAGAACAAGGGAGGAAAAGAATTGTCACATCTGCTGTAAATCCTGAATTGTTCCTAACCTTGAGCCATGGCTGGTTTGGAAGTTGGCCACCTGAGCAGTGGACTTGTACACATGTACAAGCTAGTTTCCCTCTCTCCCACCCCCTTCCAGGCTGCTTAGCCATAAAGGTTGGGGACCACAGAGCTAACTAACATAAAGTCTTCATGTTCTTAGAAATTATGGGTGTTTTTTATGTATGGATATTTTAACTTGTTTTAAAGATTGTTTTTGCCTTATTATATTCACATGCATATATCAGATATATATGTACAGTATATGTATGTATAGACAGAGATATCCCTTTATTTAATAAATCATTCAGATTATTTATTGCTGAAAATCAGAGTCAGGTCCTTAATGTTCTCTGAGCTTGATAGTATTTTTGCAGATGTTTTATTACCCAACTAGGTAACATCATGTGATAATGACATGTTTGCCAGAATATAATCAAACTCAGCTAGCCCCAAGGACCCTAAAGATCAACCTGAGCTACAAATATTCTCTTCTATTGATATAAAATGTAAACAAATAATTAAGCCTGCTTTGTGATTGATGATTGATTGCCTTGGTTGAGTAGATAACTAAAAAGAAAGAAAGCCTAACTTTCTCAAACAAAATTCAGTATGAGCCTAGTTGTTTTCTTGCAGATATTTCATTACCAAACTAGCTAACATCATCAGATCTAGTTATGATGATATGACATAGTTTGGTAATGAAATATCTGCAGGAAAAGAATCCAACTCAGAGACCACCAAGGATTCTGCAAACCCTGAGCTACAATATTCTCTTCTCTCCATAAAGTGTGGCATTAAATACTTTAGTGATAATAGACAAGAAGGTCAGATTTTTTTAATCTTGCAAATTAAATTCTTGCTTTGTAGTCAATGGATTCAAAACAGCTAGGAAAGTGGGAAGAGGTGACAATGCTTTTCTTGAAATACAAGCTCCTGCCTTTAGAAACACTGATGTTTTGCAAAGTTTTTTTTTTTCTCACATCATTGAGCACAATGCAGTCTGTTCCCTGGCACAGTTGCTGTTTTCCCAACACCTGCTGGTAAGTAGCTCATGATATTCAATCTTATTAAACACAGCAGAACAGGTGCTCCTTAGAAAAAAGACATGGAGAAATTTCACTACCGATCCCAAGAGCTTTATTTAAAGAGTCTTGTAATTTTACACTTTTTATTTGAACTCAGTGGTAGATACAACAAAGAACTAATTTGTATTCAAATTTGAACATGTCAAAAATGTCAAATTTGAGGACATGTTTGCTTATTATATATCTGAGGGTGGTAGTTCTGTAACTATATATATGAGAGGGCAAACTTTTTTCTGTCAATGGTAATTTGTCTAGGGTAATCAGTCAGAGAAGTGTCAGTAGAGCTAATGTCAAAAGAGGGCAGGGGTATTAATTCTTTCTCTTGGCACCGTGTCAGACTTCTCTCCGCAAATCTTAGAACTGAGAGTGATGCAAGCAAGGATCTTGAGAAATGTTTACTGCAAAACATAAAGATGCTGTTTTTGAACAACTTCAGTGCCTGCTATGTATTAAATGCAAGCCCTATTTATATTGTTAGAAAAGTTTAAAATGATTTTCCACCTTTTTTTCCTGCCTAACCTTGGTGAAGTTGGGCAAATAAAATTACATCATTACCAGAGAGGAGACTGTACAGAGCACAAAACATGGTCAACTCCTATTCATGTTCCATAGTCCAGAACCCATCCTGTCCAAGAAAAAAAGGGCAATATAAAATGAAATGGGTCCAAAATGTACTGACAACAAACAGCTGATGAGGGAGGAGTATGGAATCTGGATACCTGTAGAACTTTCCAAGAGAGAAATTTTCATTCATGTTACAGATTTACACATTTACCCATCTTCTTGCAACTATGTTTAAGGGATTCTTGTTCCCTGTTGAGAATGATATGATCATTACCCTATTCCCCAAATCTGACTCCTACTAGAGCTGAAAATATCAATTTTGTAATTTATAGATATGGATTAGAGCTGTGGTGGCAAAGTGATTAGAATGCAGTACTGCAGGCTACTACTGCTGACTGCTAACTGCCAGCAGTTCGGCAGTTTGATTATGACCAGCTCAAGGTTGACTCAGCCTTTCCTCCTTCTGAGGTGGGTAAAATGAAGTTGTTGGGGGCAATATGCTGATTCTGTAAACCACTTAGAAAGGGCTGTAAAGCACTGTGAAGCAGTATATAAATCTATATGTATATAAAGTGCTATTGCTATTATTAAATTTATATTGCTACCAAATCAGAAAGATGAAACTGAGGCCTGATGTGGGTCTAGTGAAGATATCTAAATTTATATGGGTACTGTAAACTGACCTATCAAAGATGGTGAGGCACAAGGATATTGTTTGCTGCTTCAGAGGATTTGTGTCTAAATTGATCTTCTAATGCAGTGTTTCTCTACCTTGATAACTTTTAAGATGTCTGAACTTTAAGTTCCAGAATTCTCCAACCAGCATAGAGAATTCTGGGAGTGGAAGTCCAGGCATCTTAAAACTATTAAAATTGAGAAACACTACACCAGTGAATCATATATTCTAATCTGGCTTTCTGCACTAAGAATACACTATACATTCTACCTCAAATTCACCCCTCATCTCCTCTGCGATCAACAGCATGAGTGTGTTCAGGAAGGACTGCCAAGAGCATGGGTGTGTTCAGGAATCAGGTGAGAATGGGGAAAATAACATTTATGATTTTACTCTTGTAGAAGTTGTAGATAAATAAATGATGCAATAAATTTGGTAGTGAGCCAAATTTGATCCCCAACTTCCTGTTGATGATAGCAGTTTGTACAAAGCCTAGGAAAAATCAAGTTATTCCTGGAAGAGTTCTTGCACCTGATATTCCTAAAGGAAGGTGAGATGGGATTAAGGAATAAAGAAGGATGGGGGTATATCAGATAGGTAGGAGCAGTAATTATCTGAGGGTTGTAACAGTTCAATAATCAATTATTCTTTTACTTATGACCAGTTACTTAACAATGGTTTGAAGTTACAATGGATCTTGAAAAGGGAACTTATGACCTACTTCCAAAGTTATGATGATTACTGACTCCAGCGGTCACATGATGGCACTTTGGTGGTCAGCATCACAGCTGTATTTACTACTTTTGGAGTATCCCACAGTCACATGAGTGTTTTAAGACAGCTTTGCTCAAAACTGACACTTCCAGTTTTCAGCAAAACCATGCCATAGTGAACAGTGGGTTTGCTTAACAAGAGTTTACAGCTGCTGCATTCACTTTACGACAGTTATAACTTGAACTCACCCATTAGCAATAATTCAACCACCAATCTTGCTGATAGCTTACGTGGCAAGGAAGGTATTGCTCCAGGGTGGTATTTGTTCAGTCAATTGGATTTGGAGTGATACAACTCTGTTTGAAGTGCTTGGTATTGCTTTGATTCTGAAAACATGGCCTGGAAGTTATACAGGAGGAGAAACCTGACTGGAGATTGAAACATCTTGGGGAGTGGGGGAGGTTGACAATGGACAGTTGGCACCCAGTCCCTTGACAGGTGTCATGGCAGGTCAGTAATAAAATCTAAGGAAAATCATGTCCTAAAGCAGCTTCCATGGGGATGGAATAGTTCAGCTAGCTTAAAGGTTAAAGACTTGGCATGCCAATACATGTGACAAGGAGAAACCTAGACCTTGGCACCTGCCCAGACACAAAGCCACCAAGAGTTCTAGAACAGAAAGTGGATGCTAACCCCAAGTCTAACCCTAATCTCTAACTGGACAGCTATTATTTTAGAGCCATAAAAAATCGCTGGCAGCAAAGGAGAGTGTATAATAAGGCACAATAGTACAATTCTCTCAATTTCTAAGAAAAAAGGGAGGATTCTCAGGTCACACATACAATTTCAGCCACTGTTCTGCTCGGCAATCTGAGAAGTGTGTCTTCCAGAGTCTCACAGCCTGAGCTTGATGTTGAGTATGTGGGACAAAGTTCTCATGTTACAAGACAGAAAGTAGAGAAGTAGCAATATATTCAACCTTGCATGGAAGAATATAAGCTCCCATGTTGTGCAAGCTTGGAAACCCATACTACATATCTGATATTAAACACAGCAGAGAAAGTCCAGAAATATTTCACAAGAAGAGTTCTCCACTCCTCTCTACTCATTGCAGAATACCTTATGCCACTAAACTTGAAATTGTAGATCTAAAAAATCTAGAACTACGCCGCCTTCAGTCTGATCTAAGTATAGTATATAAAATCATACATTGCAATGTCCTACCTGTCAATGAATACTTCAGCTTCAACTATAACAATACAAGAGCACAGAATAGATAGAAACTCATGGTTAACCGCACCAAACTTGATTGCAGGAAATGCACTTCAGCAACAGAGTGGTCAATGTCTGGAATACTCTACCTGACTCTGTGGTTTCTTCCCCAAACCCCAAAAACTTTAACCTTAGACTGTCTACCTCACCCCTTTCCTAAGAGGTCTGTAGGGGGCATGCATAAGTGCACCAATATGCCTACCATCCCTGTTCTATTGTTTCTTTTATTTTTCTTATATGTATCCATGTATTCATAACTATGTTTATACTTATACCTATTATCTTGTAAGCAATTGACAAATAAAATAAAATAAAAAAGACAGAGAGTAGAGAAGTAGCAATATATTCAACCTTGCATGGAAGAATATAAGCTCCCATGTTGTGCAAGCTTGGAATATAGGTGGAGCAGAAAGTAAAATGGGAAAATTGTGCCCACCTGGTTTGGCACTGTGTGAATCTATGAGTTTATTACTATTCCACATTTTTGGTCTTTAGAAGGATGTTAATTTCTTTGCATAAAGTTTTAGCAGTATTAAAAAGTTGCCAAGAACCATGTAATGATGTTGTGTGTGTGTGTGTGTGTGTGTGTGTGTGTGTGTGTGTGTGATATGACTGTAGCAACTATCTATTTAAAAAAGTACCAAACCTCCCCACCAAAAAAAACCCTTTTTAAAAAAAAGACTTGTTTGAGTGAAAGGCTGGTTGAGCATTGGAATCCCACTCTCCTTTCTTAGTAAACAAGTTAAAGGTTTTGTATGAGCTGCAAAGCTGGCAATAAAGCTAAAAGGCCCAAGAGCCAATTCACCTCCTTGATAATTTTGTGGGATTTGTTACTAGAAATAAATACATTCTACTTTGAAAGCATCCTTCTGATGCCCTCAGAAAAGATGTGGTACTCAGATAATTCAAAAGAAAGAAAATCAAAAACACATTTCTCTAATTTAGCAAACAAGCTGTTGGCAGCACTGTTCAAATACAGCTTAGCCCTGCTTAGTAGATATAACAGAAACTGAATTAAATTACTGTAATTCATTCTAATAAAGCCATTAGATAAAAGTATAATACGTTGTGAATGTCTGTGAAGATTCTCAGTCATCCAAGTCATGGTTGTCCCAAAGGTGCTTTTTCAAAGGCAACTGAACTTTATTTTTCCTTGGAGAAGTTTCACTTCTCATCCAAGAAGCTTCTTCAGAATTCTTTGCAACATCCTGGAATCATATGACTGTTTTACAACAGCTTTGCTGAAAACTGACACTTCTCATTTTCAGCAAAAACCATGTCATAGCAAAACAATGGTTTGAAGGTAAACTGAAGATGATTCTTGGATGAGAAGTGAAACGTCTTTAAGAAAAAACAAAGTCCCATTGAAAAAGTGCCTTTGTTTATCTTGTGAAAAAATGATTCATAATGCCCAGGAAAATTGATAGCGTATTCACAAAACCATAAAGCCATACTCTGCTTTTAAACTTTCAATAATATGCATATCAAAGTCAGTTACATATTCATTCTCTCACTTCATCCAAGTCAGGTTATAGGTTCTAAATATTAAAATGGTAATGGTAAGAGGTTTATTGAATAGTCATAAGACCTTATCAATAGCATAACATGAATATATAACAAGACAAAATACAGATAAGTTAGATATGTTTTTATTACTGTATTTTTATATATCTAACTTATCTGTATTTTGTCTTGTTATATATTTATGTTATGTTATTGATAAGGTCTTATGACTATTCAATAAACCTCTTACCATTACCTTAAATCTTAAAAGAAAATGTGCCTTCTGTACCATTTTAAAAGTTCAAAAATATTTTAGTAAAGACTGGACGTACCAAGCAGTGATGCTCCCTCTCTATAGGCACCATTTCTTAAGATCTAAACGTATTGGATCTTTCGCATATAGACTTTGAAATTTGACTTCAGATTAGCCTTTCTATGGTTATCCATTCCAGATGTAAATTGTAAGTGGGAATGATTGTAGTATAAGGAGTGCTACCAGTGTTTTCTTCTCTTCCACAATCATTTCATTCTATTGCTATAAGTTACATGACTTTGCTTTTAGCAATTACTGTCAGAAGCAGGTGAAAATATAACAAAGAAATACTTGTACCACTTGTCTTTCCATAGTACAAAGCTACCGTATCCACCTTGTTTAATCTCATTTTTAATGGTCAGGCTCCAAAAGAATTGTAAAGTACAATTGTGGTGCACCACCATGACAGAAAAACTAGTTTCCTTGCACATTGGTCACATATTTTTGGTAAAGCCTAAAGAGGAAATACACTGTCTGGACATATGTGAGACAAAAACATGATTTTTTTTTTGAGTCTCAGCTCATTTTTCTTATCTGGAAATATTTCAGATAATGTATATAAATTCTTAACCAATTCTATTATTGAAAAGGTATTCAACTAACACTTAACCAAGTAATTATTAATTTCATTAAGTTGGAGGGGGTGTTTTAAACATGAACATGTAAAATTTCAAGGATAGACAATACAGATGTATAGTCAGCAGTGGGATGCTTCTGTCTCGTGGTATCAAGCAAATACTCTTTTCAGCACCATCCATTATCTGTGTATGGAATATCACATTGTTGGCATTGACTCAGCACAGCCTAAGTTTAGAGCTAAAAGAAAACCTGACGGCTTCTGAATTATTTGGAAAGACTCCAGAACAAAAACAGAAAACACCTCAGATGGATTTGCTCTCTGTTGTACAAGTTGTATATGGCTTTGAAAGTCTGGATAAGTCTATAGCACACTCCTAGCAATCCAAGAAGACGGGTACATAGTACTACGTGTACTATGTTTTGAATGAAATGATCCTTTGATAGCCAAATATTGTAGCTGTGAAGCTTGTGGATATGATAAACTGTAACCTATTTTTCTCCATGTAAGCAAGAAAATCTATAATATACATATTAGGAGTGATGAAACCAATCACTGTTTGTATAATACATAGACAGAATAACTATTATCCTACATACAGCATTGGCTTTGAAGAGCTTACCTGTTAAACATAGTTGGCCTTCACACCAATCCTATGCAATCCAAGACATGCAGTGTGTCATTCTAAAACATCCAACCAGGGGTGGGATTCAAAAATCCCAACAATAGGTTCTCTGCCTGGTGGCTGGATGGGCATGGGCTACTGGAAATTCCAGGAAGGCCATTTTTCGCCTTCCCCAGAGTCCGGAGGCTTCCCTCGGGGAGTGTGAAAATGGCCTCCCCTGAGTTCCAGAGGTCCTCCAGAAGCTGGAAACATGCTAGTTTCCAGACTTCCGGAACTTCTGGGAGGACTGTTTTTTGTCCTCCCGGAGCCTCTGCGCAGACCTTATACTTACCTGCAGTCAAAATGGGTCAAATGGAGACTCCTGGGAAGAGCGGGGTGGGGTGGGCAGGGCCAGCTGGTCTGTTCAACTACCGGTTCAGTGAACCAGATGTAAATTTAACATCCAGTTCACCCAAACTGGCCTGAACCAGATGAATTCCACCCCTGACTACAACTCTATTTCAGTCTGCTCCTTTAGACTACTTTCGGATTGCTGTGTTATGCCCTTTCCCATTAGCAACTGACAAAATGCTGTAGTTCAGATGTATTAAAACAATAGCACATTAAAAATACAAGAAATGTTAGACAATCAATTTTGTATTGTTAATTTCCCCAATTTGTTCAGATTGGATCAGATCTTGTGGTTTGGGCCTATGATGATTGGCAGGGTAGCATGTACTATATTTTGGAATGAGGAAAGAAGGAAATTATGTTGTAAACTGCCCAGAGTCACTTAAGTAAGAGGAGGGAGGGAGGGAGGGAGGAAGGAACCCACTGAAGAATGGGAAAATTATATATGTAGGTATTTGTTTCTAGTAAGTAACAACAGAAAGGGTTACAGACTGTAACCCTTTTACATTTGAATGATCATTGTAGATACAAAATGTTGAAATAAATAAATCTGTAGTCCAGCAGTCTTAAGACTGCTGTTTTTGCAGTCTTATGATCCTTAAAGATAAAATCATCTAGAAGCTTAGCTTATTTCAACAACTATACAGTCATGCTGATTTTATTTCTTTGGCACTAATTTGTGAGCTATTTCAAAAAAAAATATTTTTGAATTTGCAATCTTATTGCTTAGATTTGCTGGTAGTTCTACTTACTGTATACCCAACAAATTGAAAAGCTTGTACAATCTTTCACTAAGTAACTAAGAGTCTCAAGAAATTTTATTATTGCTTAAATTTGTACACCACCTGATTCCCAACAACTCTCTGATTTCTGAAATTGAAGTTATATACATTTGCTATATGCTACCATTTTTTCTAGTTCTGTAAGCATATTTTAATTAAAATGTCTCATGCTGCCTGTATATTCCTTAGGATGCAAACAATAAATTCAGATCCCAAGAGTTATTAAAGAAGGTAATACTTTTGCTGGAGGTTTGAGAAGATAATGGTACCTCTGCTGAATTAAATTAACAAATCACAATGTAATATTGATTGGGGGAACTCTGAGTTTTAAAATATGGAATAACAAGAGTTGAAAGGTACCTTGGAGATCTTTCAGAACAAGCAGGAAAGTCTATAACATTTCAAACAAATGGTTGTCCAATCTCATCTTAAAATCCATTCACTGTTGGAGCACCACAACTTCTGGAGGCAAGCCGTCCCCTGAATAACTATTGTAACTGTCATTCAATTTCTCCTTAGTTCTAGGTTGGTTCTTTCCTTGATTAGTTTCCATCCATGGCTTCTTGTCCTGTCTTCAAGTGCTTTGGAAAATAGATTGATATTTGTAGCAGTCCTTTAGATAATGGAACACTGCTATCATGTCACCCCTCATCCTTCTTTTCATTAAACTAGGCATACCCAGCATACTTAAGCTAAGTTCCTGCAAACCGTTCTTCATATATTTTTGCCTCTAGTCCTTTAATCTTCATTGCTCTTTTCTGCGCTCTTTCTAGAGGCTCAAGTCTCAATTTGACCTTGACCTCAAACAAGGATAATTGGAATCTGACAGCTTTCAAAAAAGGAAAGTACAGTAATGGAGAGGCAGAGGTGCTGCTCTTAAATCAACTAAGTGGCAATAGAATGGTAAGAACAATTTCCTTCAGGAATAGGTTGAGGTGTGTAAGTTGGAAGTATAGCTGAGCATAAATTGAATTCTCCACCCCCCAGCCTCAAAAAAAATAGCCTAGTGAAATGTTGTTGTTAGGAGAAGAGGAGCTGGTCAGATAAGGCAAAGGAAAGGATAAACAAAAGAAGGTGGTATTTCAGGACATTGCCCAGAGGTACGGACCAAGGCTCTCCAGCAACCAAAATGTTTGATCCACCATTATGCTCTACTGCAATATGTAGATTTATATCTTATTCAGGCTCAACTGCCCAGCAATCTAAACACATTTTCAACAAAAAGGAAAATGCCCAACCTCAGGGAAAAATTGGCCTCTGAAGTGGCCAATTGGTGCTTTTTAAAAAAATATGTGTGTTTAATTGTTTACAATCCTCTGTCCCCTAAATAAATCTTGACTAAAGTGGAAGATTTACATTAGAAAGAACCACCAATCTTTCACTTACATATCTTATTCCATAAAACCAAGAGAAGTATATTTCCATGTCTTGGACTTTTTAAAAACATTGCACAGAAAAACTCCAATTTAATCCGTGATTTCTACATCTTGGGAAGATAATAGAATCTTCCAATCCCATCCCACTGCAAATCCACAAGAGTGATTGGTCAGTGTTTCCTTTGTTGATGGATGAGTTTGGGTGGATGGAAGAAGGGTGGCAAAGAATCCTGTTAATCAGTGATGGCATCTCAGTTTATATCATCATATTTTCCTCCCAATTGAGGTACAAGAAGAAAGCTGCTAAGTGGATGAGCACATAGAGTGGTCTTAGAATAGCAGTTTTTTTTTTCATCTAAAAAACATCATGCTACATAGTTGTAGGTGCCTTCTGGATGTTACAGACTTTATATCTCATCATCAGCCAACATTGGCTATGATAAAGGATTATTTGAGGTGCAATTTGAAATATCTAGAGGCTCCAGGTTGATGAATCTTCTGTTACATTATTTTAACATTGTACCAATTTTCAGTCAGGTCAAAGGAGCCATTGCTAAGTAATCAGACAATTTCAGGATGCTTCAGACCAGTACTCTTGGTAAGGTAAATCATCCAGAATAATTGATTTTCACCCACTGTCACTTCTCATTTTCATGGACATTCTTCCATTTTATCCTGGGGCTAAAAAATAATTAAAAATCATTGGGTTTGGGTGAGTCAAGGCAAGAAGGAAGTCCTCCTGCTTTGAAAAAGGAAATCTGATCCCTCTGTGCAGCTGGTGAGAGTCTATCAATCATGAGCGCAGCATGTGCGAAAACTTTTTACTCACACTTCCTGGAACATCCATGGCTAAAGAAATGCATCTTTTTATTCAGTTTATATTACTTATATGCCTGATGCTCACTGTGATATTTTTGTTTCCCTGTGCACCTGATTTAGTCAAATGTTAGACCAGTATCCTGTCCTAAGTGCAGAGGTATTCCTCTCTGATCCTGGCACCAACATCATTTTTCAGGCAGGCTGTGTGTGACAGTGTTCTGATAAAAGAATCAGTCCGGCTTATATGCATTCCAGCTTCTGTTAAATGACAATTGTGTGTAATCAAAGAACCCCAACTACAAAATTTTTATGTCCAGGTTTAGGTGACCTCTTCCCTTTCTTTACTGACCTTGGAATTTGAAGAAGTTTTCTTTAAGAAGCAATAGAATTCAGACAGAAAGGATGTAAAAGTATCTTTCTGCTAGCTTCATTCTCATCATTTCTTTAAATAAAAGCCATTAATTATTTGAGGGATTCATTTAGCATTTTAAATGTAGGTCTCATCATCTAAAAATATAAACGTGACAACCACATTATAGAAAATATATCTTTGATGAAAATCAATCCATCAGAGAGCTTGGAAGTGCTAGGATCTTCATCAGGTATATACTCAATTAGAAATGTGGATTTGTTGCTAAGCTATATAGAAAAATGGAATGTAGAGTGTCCATGATTCTGCCTTTTAGATTTATTTATTTTTATTCATTATTTCAGTTAATATCTTCCAAGAGCAAAACATTAGCATCCATATTCCTCTCTTCCTTAATTTTTCCCCATAGCAATTCTATGAGGTAAATGAGGATGAGAAATAAAGAGTAACCGAACGTCACCTATCGCGCTTTGGTGTCTGATTCAACTTTCTTTGTGAACAGTGCTTAATGGCCTTACTATCTACACTCCAATTTCATAGCAATCTTCAATTCTAAAGACAGACTGTGGAAAAAAATCTCATGTTCTCTTTCTTTACACATCAGAATTAGTACTCTGGAAGGTAATTCCTTTGAAGATCTTGATCTCAGGGAATCCAAAGCATCACCACTGCTTTCAATAAGAATGTTTTTATAGATATTGAGAGAGAAATGTTCATAGACATCTATGCATATGTGATCTTTGTGACAGTAATTTATAATTTTAGAATCCACGAGGGAATTTTTTGCTTTAAAAGTACTGGATAGTTTTATATATTCCTTAAACATCTAGAACTTTGTTATCAGCATCATCATAATCTATTTGAAGGAACTGTTTCCTTCTTGATTAAAGCAATAGTATAATACAAATGAAATATCCAGACTTTACTAAAATGAAACTTAATATGCTGCCAAATACAAATCATTACTTTATTTTTAGAAAACATCAGCCTTGTCAATGTCTAATATCAGATACCAAAATAAATCCAGAGTGTTATCCAGAACATTAAAAATGACATCCAGATCCTGTGGGACCTTAAGTATGGATGTTAGAATCAGAATATCAAAATATCAGAATATTCATCCAATATTCTAAATCATAACTTTCAGAACAGAAACATGCACAGTTCTCTAATAAATTGAATGTTGAGCTGGATAGACCATTTGCCTAAGCCAGCATAGGACTTTCTATATATAGAAAATACACCCAAATTTTAAAGAGATGCATAACTCTTTGAATGTGTTCAAATTTCATGCATGACATTTCTTGAGCTAGATCATAGCTATTTTCAAGCTTCTGCCTGCTGTGTTGTCAATCAGTGCATTTCTTCAAAAGATCTATCAATATCAGATAAATGTGTGTCTCTTTGAAATAAACAACATGTATCTGCTTTCAGATACATTAAGTACAAATGTGTTACTGAGCTGCTAGAGGCAAAACAATCAGTATGTGTGAGATGTGACCTTTTGTGAAGCAATCCCAGGAGAGGATGCAGTCACACAATCATACATCAACACACATCAGCTTAATACAAGAATATAATGCAGGTCCTTGGTTTTAAAATAGCAAAACCAAGGGATCTGGATCATTTTACTCTAGCAATTCTTTATAGGACATAGCTTAAACAATACCAGGACATCAATATTACACAATGAAATCAAATAACATAACTCCATACTTAATACACTAGAAACTTACCATATATTTGCTAAATATTTCCATATATTCATAAAATATGCTTAATTCCTGAATGTTTGTGATTCTGTTCTTGTACATATGACTATAGGAAGATTCTTATCTGACCACTGTAAGAGTATAACAAAAAAAAATGGGAGGCCACATTTCAATCCAATGAAAAAATATTAAATGAAAATACTCAGTCTCACATATAGACAACTTTGATATTGGGTCCTACACCCCAAAATGCTGGTGAGACCATGTAACATTGCCAGAACCAAAACTAAATGAAAAATATGTAGGCTCTCTTGTTTTCCCTCTGCAGTATGAAAGAAACACAGTGATCTATATTGGAAAAGATTAGTAATTCCTTCAAAGGACAATTTGACCTTTCATGTTACACTCTGATAAGGTGATTCTCTTTCTATGTATCACACAAACAAAAGTGACAAAGATAAGAGGCATGAGAAGAGCACATGAATGAGAGAGAAAAACATAGTACGTTGAATTGGAACCCTTAAAAGCTGAATTAGATTTGTAAACTGAGAGACCTCAGGTTTGGTCTATGTCTCAAAGGAATTTATACTATTCTCTATTGCTGGGAGTTGTTTTCTGGGATTTTGGGATGAATGCCATGAGGATTCTCAACTCTATTGCTCTTTTTACTCAAGTATTAAAGTTGTCAATATCCACGAACATTGTCTGGATTCAATAATGGGCTGGATGAGGTGAGCATAATGAAATTAAACCCAGACGACACAAAAGTCAGCAGGAAGCTGACAAGGAGATTAGAGTTCAAATAATTATAGAAATGATAGTTTCCCCTAAAAAGCTCATAGCTGAGTAGTTGTGCTTGAGGAGAATTATTTTTGAGTAGCAGCATCCAGTATGATCTCACTTCACACCATTCTTATAAAGTCTGCACTGGCAGCTAATTGTTTTCCAAAACTTACTACAATAGGAAAGAAGAACACTAGAAGCTATATCTCTGGAGCCATCCATTTATTATTGTTGCCAAGAAGGCACTATAGATGTGTTGCCTTGCTGCTAGGCAATAGCTACGACACCTCCTTTGCTATTGTTCTTTAAAAGCATTTTGCATTATTATTTGATTTTTAAAAAAGTTTTATGACAAATGAAAACAATCAAGCTTAATGTTTTCCCATTACCAGTAGACAGGAGAGTATCTTGTATAAACTCCACAGACAGATCTTAGCCTCCATCCCCATCAACAGCACTAAGTTTTTAATTAAAGAAGTATATATACATACACATACATACATACATACATACATACATATCCATGTGCAGCTGCATAGTCCCTTAATGAGGTGTTATAGCTCAAGCCACACAGGCAATATTAACTGCCTTTCCAATGCTGGCTGAGCTAATAATTTCATATTCTAATACCCATCTGAGCAGCTGAGATGTTTTGCATTTTTAAAATCTAGCTGCTGAGCTGAAATTAATGAGGGGGAAAAGAAGGACTCCAAACAAACCATGGAGTGACGGATTAGTTCTACTGCACAGCAACAAGAAGACTTGTCATGGACACAGCCACTGACCTTTACTGAAACAACTGTATGTAACAGATAAGAATATTTAACAACCATTAATGTCATAGTAGACAACATGGGCCAAACTGACTCTATTGAAAATTCCACAGGAAATTGCTCAGCCAGAAATGTCAGCCTTCTCCTCATGTCAGAACCCTGGCTATGATTCTAGAATTAGCGAGGCAAGGGTAGCAAAGAAATGAAAGCCAAAGACTGAAGAAATTTTGTGACTGAATAAAATGTCTACTTACTAAACTGGGCCTGTTTATTTCAAAATGTCACTCAAAACTTCACATGAGGTTGGCAATTAAGCCTGAAGATAGAGTGAAGTCAATTATCTCCAGTGTTAAATGTAGGACAAGTACTTTATGATTCACCTCTCCTCTCTTTGTGGCTCTTTCACAATAAAAATTAGCATTTTGCATTTATGATAGCTCTCTATAGGATTCACCCACTGTGTCCATTCACTTTAGCGAGCTGAAAAATCCTTGTCTGAGCTGAATTTGTTGCTCTTCTAATTAGAAGCAGTTCTTCAGCCATACATCCTCCATGTGTGGAGTTTCGAGAAATTGGAACTCTTTTAATAGGAAAAGAGCAGGAATATTGGATTTTGGTGGCTTTGTTGAAAAAAAAAATCTACTGACAAAAAGTGTGAAAGGGGAAGATGTTAGAGTATCTATCATAGCATGTACAATTAGCATTCATTCCAAAGCTGCTTTCAATATCATTTGTTGTCTGAAAGATAAGAGTATGAATCCAGTTAAAACAAACAAACAAAAGTTCCTTCCTAGTTGTACAATCCAAGTAGCCCTGAAGCCATTTGGTGGGATTCAATTTTTTTTACTACTGGGTGTGGTTTGATGGGTATGGCAGGGGAAGGAGACTGTAAAATCTCCAGTCAGAAGTGTTATTTGCTGGTTCTTGGAACTACTCAAAATTTCTACTACCGGTTCTCCAGATCTGGTCAGAACCTGCTGAATACCACTTCTGTTTCCAAGCTTCAAATATGGCTATATGATAGCACTATAGCCAAACAAACATTTCTGGTTTCATCTTACAAATCTAGTTGTTATCTACTAGAGTTAAATTGTTTTACCACCCTTTCTCTTCCCCCCCCCCCAAAATCTGAATTTTGTAGTTTTGAAGGCATGACTCGCAGGTCCAGCTATTGCTTTTCACTGTGAACTAGAGATAATGAAAAGTGTTTCAAACTGAAAACTCCTGATAATTCTATGAGTATACTTCTGTAGTTTTCTTGGCAATATTAAAGAAATGGTTTGACATTGCTTCTTTTGTATTTGTTTCCTTTTATTTCTTAATCTAATTTATAGCTGTAATATTTCTTTGGGGCCTCCCATCCTCTTTAGTTTTTCAAGTTCAGCCAAATGACCCAGGGATCTTGTTTAGGATCTCAGTGGGAGATGCTTTGAATGGAAATTAGTCCCATAAATCTCAATTTATTAACATTAAGAGCCCTGGTGGCATAGTGGTTAGAATGCAATATTGCAGGCTAACTCTGCTCACTGCCAGGAGTTTGATTCTAACCAGCTCAAGGTTGACCCAGTCTTCCATCCTTTTGAGGGCAATAAAATAAGGACCAAGATGCTGACATTTGTAAACAGCTCAAGAGAGTGCTGTAAAGCACTCTGAAGTTATATATAAGTCTAAGTGCTATTGCAATTAACATGTTTCCAACTTTTAGCCTCTTAGATTTTCAGAATGCAACCTATGTGGTTGATTGAGGAATGAAATTCTACTGAAAGTTTTACTATCTTACCACTTTGCTAGAATATATTCAGACAAAGAAATGTATTTATATCCTACCTATATGGCTTTTTATAAATAACTCAAGGGGACAAACAGACCTAATGTTCCTTTCTCCTAAAGAATCTGAGCATATCCGTGCAATTTCATTTCTCTTAGCTGAATCTTTGTCCCTCACTTTTCCCTTCCCCTTCCCTATTAAATTATGCAAGGCAAATTGTTGAAAGCTCTCTCTTTGAATTCCATGGGGAAATTGAGTTTGCTCCCCAGAGAACTAATTGGATTGGAAAACACATGCCTATTTTTATAGTCAGCAGAAATCTCTTTGTGGCTCACCTCAAGTTTCTTGACTGGAACTAATATAAACTGCAGAGTAAATGAATTACTTCTTTCAATGTAAGGCACTCCTATCTTCGTTCTGTTGTGCAGCTGCCAGCTATTAATACTCAACCAGAGTTAATAGACCTAATGTCACTACCAAAGTTTATCCAGTACTTTCAGTGGATAGGCTGCAGAAATCTAATCTGTCCCAGCTGGCTGATCATCCTGGTCCTGTTTGCCATGACGTTTTTGAAATATTTGGCAGTATTTAAGAGGCTGTGAAGGAAGACTAGAAAAAAAAAGCTATATAGCAGATGCTTTTGTGTGTGAAGGGAAGCATAAGAGGAACATATCTAGTCCTTGTCATTTATGAGTTTATTCATCCATAAACCTGAGTTACACTTTTTTTTTCTCCCACACTATTGTAATATATTTTCATAACCAATGTGAAAATCGTCATTTAAATACATGTTTTTGAATGTTTCTTTTAAACATACACTTCAAAATACAATTTGATCATTTTTTAAATCTACAATACTCTTCAAGAACTCATTTTTCAAATAACCAAATGCTGCTGGATAATTGCAGTTTCAATTCATGCATAAGTTACTTTTCAGAATTGTCAAAAATCAAATGCTAGTTCTGATTTCAATTCATACAGCTTCAAAAAATCAAAAAGCAGGTATTGAAATAAACTCTTTCGGAAAGAACAACGGGAACCACTATTAGCAACAAACCAATGGTTTGACTCAACAGTGTACTTACTAAGGCTGTGTTTAAAAAATGTTATTCATATGAAGTTGAAGATATGTTGTTTCTCTTATATTGCAGTGACATGCCTTGAGTCAGATAACTGCAGTTTTCATGTCTAATCCTACTCCTGCATTTTTTTCCTGTTATTACAATGTGATTACACCAGGGCTGTCAAACTCCCAGTCCACAGGCCAGATGCGTCACATGCTGGCCATGCCTATGCCGGTTTAGCAAAGGTGGGAAGTCCCAATATGTCATATGATGCTGCTGTGATGATACGAGTTTGACTTCCCTGGATTACACTTTAGGCTTTTTTTTTTCTTCAAAATTGTAAGATGAAAGCACTAACGTCAAGCAATCAATTTGACCATGGATTCCTGTTCTAGGTGGGATTTTCTATTTTGGCCATAAATTGAAAATTCTTAATCTAATTCTAGATTCCCAATAGGGCTACCAATTTACCTTCAGACATCTCTCTTGATGGCTACCAATCTGCTTCTGCATATACTTTTTACTTTATTTTTATTTTTTTAAAGGAAACTGGCATGCTACAAACAAAGTGCTAGCCTCCAAATGAGTGACTACTGCCCATGATGTGCACATAGCCCCCAAATGGGGAAAGCATACTGAGATAGTAAAGCAGAAATAGGATGGGAAATTGCATTCTGTATCTTAGTCTTTGTAATCAGTTATATCCCTCATGGGAGTTATTTTATGGATCAGAAAGCAACAGCAATAGCACTTAGATTTATATACTGCTTTACAGTGCTTTTCTCTAAGCCCTGGAAATGGGCAGACAGCTTGTTCTCTAGTTGTGTTCATCAGACCCACAAAATGGTTACCTATGGTCTAACTGAATATAGATATATCTTGGCAAAGGATTTAATTTCCTGGGGAAAAAAAGGGGTAACTCTCATGGTTTTTTTCAATCAATGAATCAGACTAGAGCTAGGAGGGACCTTGGAGGTCTTCTAGTCCAGCCCCTACTCAAGCAGAAAACCCTATACTATTTCAGACAAATGGCTGTCCAGTCTCTTCTTAAAAGCCTCCAGTGATGAAGCATCCACAACTTCAGAAGGCAAGCTGCTCCACTGGTTAACTGTTCTCACTGTTAGGACGTTTCTCCTTAATTCCAGGTTGCCTCTCTCCTTGATTAGTTTCCATCCATTGTTTCTTGTCCTGCCCTCGGGTGCTTTGGAAAATAAGCTGAACCCCTCCACCTTGTGGCAGTCTCTCAAATACTGGAATACTGATATCATGTCCTCCCTGGTCATTCTATGTTTTAGTCTCCAGGCTTTTAATTATCAGTTGTTCTTCTTTGCACTTTTTCCAAAGTCTCAACATCTTTTTTGTAATGTGGTAAATAAATAAATAAATAAATAAATACCAAATTTCCGTGTGTGTGTGTGTGTGTGTATGTATGTGTGTGTGTGTGTGTGTGTGTGTGTGTGTGTATATATATATATATATATATATATATATATATATATATATATATATATATATATATATATATATTATATATATTCTTCTTAGTTTTGCGGTACTTACATGTATGGCATTCGGCTTTGCTTGGTATTTTCCACGTCATAGTAGCTGTGCTTTTAAAGTTGTAGTGACGTTTCAGCAGAATCTCATCTGCCATCATCAGGCTTCTGTATTAGATTCTGCTGAAACGTTGCTACAACTTTAAAAGCACAACTACAATGACGTGGGAAAATACCCGAACAAAGCTGAATGCCATACATGTAAGTACACACGAAAACTTAAGAATATATATATATATATATATATATTTGCAAATGTTGTTCCAATCTGAGTTCTGGAAGTTTGGAAGAATGCAAATGAAATCAACCTAGCATGTGCTGTACAAATCTAATGCCTGCTTAGAATATTTGTTTCTTCAGACAATCTTTAGATATTTCTGGATTATGACAAAATATAATAAGACTCCAAGTTTGGAACTTGGCATCAGCTTATGAAACAGATTCCGTATCTGAATTGGCAGTGGTAAATTCCTGGCTGAAAGTGAGCAAATCCTTCTGTTTATTAATGTTGAAGAGATAGCATCCCTTCTGGTACTGGGAATAGTCATGCTTATCTCCAAAATGAAGATGGGGTTAGGGAAGGAGAATGAGACATTCTAGACTAAGTTTCAATTATGTAATGAAAGTGAAAAGTTATTTTCTTTTCCTCCATTGTATCTACTACTAGAGGCTTCTATGGAAGATTCCATAGCTTAATAGGATGTTCATAAAGTGCTAATGTGTTTTTAATTGTGATGGATGCAACAGTTAATTAATATTGCAGCTTTGCACTGATGGAAAAATATCATTGAGTTCTTCCATAATGGATTTGACTGGCATAAAATTCATGTTATCACATTTACAAGAAGAGCTAGAGGGCATTGATGCAATTGTTTTCTTACTAACTGCTTCCATTTACTTGTTGCTTTTTTTAACCCATACATCCTTTGGACTTTTGGCAGTAGGGTCATGTTTTCCTTAATTAATTTGGGAAATCATAATTATTGTTGTTACTGATGTGTACAATAATTTATTACAAAAGATGCGAAAGGGTAGAAAAAATATGTTGTTTGTTGTCTTGTGCTCCCTGATGGGATGAAAAAGGAAAATTAAAGAAATGTAACTTAAGAATGGAGAATTTGTCAGCTGCCATATGTTGTAGACTTTCAGTTCCAAATCACTCTAGCTAGTACAACTTATGATCACAATTGAGCCCAACAGTTATGTTTCTAAGTGAGAAATTTGTTAAGTGAGTTTTGCCCCATTGTATTACTTTTCTTGCCACATTTGTTAAGTGAGTCACTGCAGTTGTTAAATTAGTAACTCAGTTGTTAAGTGAATCTGGTTTCCCTATTGATTTTGCTTGTCAGAAGGTCGCAAAAGGGGATCACATGACCCTGGGACATTGCAACCATCATAAATATGAAACAGTTGTCAAGCAACTGAATGTAAATCACATGACCATGGGGATGCTGCAATGGTCATAAGTCTGAAAAATGGTCATGAGTCACTTTTTTCAGTGCCATTGTAATTTTGAACTAACTCTAAGTCAACTGTTGTAAATCAAGGACTATCCGTAGAAGAGTTACGTTTATAATTTTCTGTGCTTAACTCAAAATGACAAGTACAGTAAGAACCTTTTATTAATTCAAAACTTGTTATATCATGGCTACTAAAGACTTCAGCTATTGAACAATACACATCTGAAGTTAGAGGCAGTTAGAGCCACATCTTTCAATTTACATTCTATAAAATAAAAAGAAAGATCTCCCTGAGGAAGAGATAATGCCTTTCAAATATTTTGGATACCCTTCTCACAATTTTTTACTTTGAATATCAAAACAGGAGATGATGGGAATTGAAATTTAAAATTCCTAAATGCATTACCTTGTCTATCATAAGCTTTATAATATGCTTTTGAAAGGGACTTTTAGCATATCAATCTGATTATTTCTATAGCAGGAAAAAGTTAGCATGCTTAAAAGCACAATGAGCAGCCAGGGTTTTTTGTTTTAGTTTTTTGACTAATTTGTTTATAGTAATAAATATTTATATCACCTATCAATTAATTCTCATAGCAATTACATTTTTAAAAAAGATATTGCCATGCTTAGACTCAGGGCAATCTTGATGTAAAGACTGCATTGCACGCAAATGGCAGTGCATTAGATTTCTTTCCTTCTGATCAGATGTGATATGATTTGAATACAGAGGACCTAGAGCAGTGAGTCCCCAACCTTTCTGGCTCCATGGATCAGCAGTGGCAGCAGCAGGAGGGAGAGGATGGTTCTGCACACAACCTAGATCCACACATGCAATCAGTTACACTGAACCATCCCCTTCTGGAGGGATGCCAGAAGCATTTGGAAATTTCCCCCACAATTTGATAGGCAGATCTATTGCATTCCTGGTCACTGCCTATAATTCAGAGGTGCAGGACAAGATTGCTCCTGTGAGGTCTCTTCCTTGTCGCTAAGGTAAAGGTAAAGGTTTCTCTTGTACATACGTGTTAGCCTCAGAGCTGTCTGAAGACATCTCCTGGGTCATGTGGCCGGCATGACTAAAGAGCGCTGTTCCAAAGTGGTCCCTATTTTTTCCACTTTCATTTTTTATGTGCTTTCGAACTGCTAGGTTGGCAGAATCTGGGACAAGTAGCAGGAGCTCACTCCGTTATGCGGTGCTAGGCATCCGAACCGCTGAACTGCCGACCTTTCTAATCAACAAGCTCAGCGTGTCCCTTTTCTAGTCACTACTCTCAAGCAATTGAGCCACCATGTCCCTTTTCTAGTCACTACTCTCAAGCAATTGCCTGATCATTTAAAGTAATGAAACAATAGAAAGAACATCTAAAACAACACTGCAGGAGGAGTAGATTCCAATTGCAGCCATATCCTCTGGAACAGCATCCTGCCAGAGATACAGTTGACACACAGTCTACCAAAAAAAGACCTTCAGAAGGCCTTAAGTTATGACTCTGGTTCCTGGCCTGGGGCTAATGTGTTTGTAGAACCTTGTCTTGATTTATTGTTACATTTATGGCCAATTTTAATCTGGGCCTTTTTTATGTTTTCTGTTTTTAATTGTTTTTAATAATTTCATTTCATAATTTCATTGTTTTTAATACTTTTGTGGATTTTAAGTAGACCAGATTGAGAAAGAGATGTCTTGAAGTCTTAAAAATGCTTTTATTATCATTGCTATAGTAACGGAATTCTGCAAGTCTGAATGTACTTTCTCTCCTCCCTCCTTTATTTTCATGTGAGTTAAGGGGCAACCTGCCTTAGACATTTTCATAAATCTCTGCCTTCCTATAGCCACAACTATCTGTTTATCTATTCACTGCCTTGGTACAGATCTTTCCTCTCTCTGTCAAGAACATCCTCTATAGGCTGGTGCAATAAATGTATAAATCTTGGTAAGGGAATCTTTTGGTGGCAATGAACCACATCTAGTTTTCTGGGTGGGAAAGATGATGATTACTGTGAGGTAATTATGCAGGATAAATAAGGAATCTTTTTTTCTGAGATTTTTTGGGATGGTCATGTTGAAGCTATTTTACTTTTTAACAAAGTTGAGCCTGGGGTACCCAATATTTATAAGTTCTATCTCAGAATAAGGGGAATTCATTCCAAAGTTTCCATTGTGGTTAGAAAAGATTCTCATATTTATAAAAAAGTAGAGAAAGCATGCAGAGCATGGCTTCTGGAACTCTTCCCAACTTTCACCAGCAGTTGTTTTAGGAGGCATCATATATTGCCTGATCATTTACTAATCAGAATGTGTGCATATACATCAATGGTTCCCAAACTTTTTAAATCCACCGCCCCCTTGGTACTACAAACTCATCCTCGGTGCCCCCCACCCAGGGGTAGGATTCAAATTTCTGTGGGCATGGCCTAATTCGTGGGTGTGGCTTTCTGGTCATGTGACTGGGTGGGCATGGCTTGCTGTTTATGTGACTGGGTGGGCGTGGCCAGGTGACTGGCAAACCAAATGCAAGTGGTCCTCACTTAATGGCCAGTTGTTTAGCAAGTGTTCTAATTTATGACTGGCCTCCCCAGAGCTACTGTTTTTGGAGTTGTTGACGCTGTTGACCTGTTTTTGGAGTTTTGACAGCTTTAGATCAGGGGTCTAAATCCTACCCCTGCCTGTGTGTGAGAGAGAGAGGGAGAGAGAGAGGCTGGATCAGATCTCTCTCTTTCTCTCTCTCTCGGATTTAAAATTATGAGTTTAGTGGTCCGTGAGGTCCAAAAGTTTGGCAACCCCTGATCTAAAGGGGTGAGCCTGAGAGAGGGAAAGAGAGAGAGAAAAGAAAGAGAGAGAGAAAGAGAGGAAGAAAAGAAAGAGAAAAGGGAAAGAAAGAAAGGGGCCAGAAAAAAGAGGGGATGGAAGGAAGGGACAGAAAGAAAAAGAAATAAAGAAGGAGGGAGTGGGGAGGAGAAAGATAATGAGATATCTATTCTAGTCCAGTCACCTGCTCCAGCAGGGTTAGAAGGGAGTGTATGTGTGTGTGTTCTTGTAATTTACCAGTACATTTTGGTTTTGCCTTCTTCAGAATTGGCACTGTAATACATTGGGGAAAAGTAATTTTTAGGGTGGAGATCTGGTCCAATGGATCCTGTTTTAAAGCCTCAACAAAATGTGACAGCTTCCTGATAGTCTTGACCATGTTTCATCCACAAACCTTTAATAGAAGCCAAAGATGTTTCAGTGTGGAAAAGGGCCTCAGTTTAAACTAGGCCTCATTCAATCTGATGCCTCACGTCTCTCTTTCTCTCTCTCTCCCTCCATCCCTCCCTCCTTCCCTCCCTCCTTCTCTCCCTCCCTACCTGCCAGACTGGCTTTGCTCTACTTTCCCGATGTGCCTGTGGGGCCAGTGCTTCGAACATGGATGGATGGATGGATGGATGGATGGATGGATGGATGGAGAGAGAGAGAGAGAGAGAGAGAGAGAGAGAAAGAGAGGCAGCAGGCAGGCAGGCAGGCAGGCAGACCGACAGACAGACAGATATATTGATAGGTAGGTAGGCAGGCAGGCAGGCAGGTAGGCAGGCAGGCAAGCAGGCAGGCAGGAAGATAGACAGACCTTTTGGATGGATGGATGGATGGATGGATGGATGGATGGATGGATGGATGGATGGGTGGGTGGGTGGATGGATAGATAGATAGATAGATAGATAGATAGATAGATAGATAGATAGATAGATAGATAGATAGATAGATAGATAGATAGATAGATAGATAGATAGATAGACAGACAGACAGACAGACAGACAGGAAGGCAGGCAGGCAGGCAGGCAGGCAGGCAGGCAGGCAGGCAGGCAGGCGGATGGATGGATAGGTAGTTAGGTAGGTAGATATATCTATATTGGTAGATAGATAGGTAGGCAGGCAGGCAGACAGAACTTTTGGATGAATGTATGGATAGATAGGTAGGCAGGCAGGAAAGCAGGCAGGAAGACGGACATACCTTTTGGATGGATGGATAGGTACATAGGTAGGTAGGTAGGTAGTCAGAAAGACAGACAGGTAGGTAGGTAGGCAGGAAGGCAGGCAGGCAAACAGACAAAACTTTTGGATGGATGGATGGATGGACAGACAGAATGTGACAGTGGCAACACTTTGGGAAAGCGGTGGCGGCAGCTTTTCCCAAAGTGATGCCGCATTTGAGGCACCAGTTCCGGTGTGGTACAACAGTCAATGGGGTGAGCCTGCAGGGCCGGTACCTCAAACACCCCCTGCCGCCTCTTAGCATCCTCAAGGGGGCCAGTAGAGGAGCACTAAAAGGCGGCAGGGAGCATTCAATGTGCCAGCCTGCCCTGCAGGTTCCCCCCTTGACTAGCACCGCTCTGGAGCCAGCACCTCCAATGTGGAAACGGTGGCACTTTACATGCCACCATGGCCACTTTCAACACGCTGCTCCCCTGCCGCCTCTTAGCACCCCTCTGCTGGCCCCCATCTGGCCCTGCAGGTTCACCCATTGACTGTAGCACCTCTCTGAGCTGGCACCTCAATTGGTGAACCTGCAGGGCTGGCCGGCACCTCGAACAACCCCCTGCCACCTCTTAGCACCCCTCTGCCAGCCCCCTTGGGGACGCTAAGAGGTGGCAGGGGGGACAGTACATCAAACGCGGCCGCGGAGGCACATAACGTGTCACCACTTCTGCATTGGAGGCACCAGCTCCGGAGCGTTACTACAGTCAATGGGTTGAGCCTGCAGGGCTGGCACCTCGAACGCCCCCTGCCGCCTCTTAGCATCCCCCTGGTGGATTGTACAGCCAGTTTGATCTAGTGATTAAGGAAAATAAGAGACCGTGAATTCTAATTCCACTCTAGCCATGAAAGGCAACTGAGTTTCTTTGGGCCTCAGAGCCTCTCTCAGCCTGACCCACCTAATAGAGTGGTTCTTATGGGGAAAATTGGAGGAGGAAGATGTTCACCACCTTGAGTTATTTGTAAAAATAATAAAGGTGGGATACAAATAAATAAATATAGTTGATATGAGATTACATGACTGAGAAGAAGAGAAAATGGAGGTTTAGGATCAACAGAATGGTGGAACAGAAGGATGTACAAGGGCTCAGAATTCACTCTGTCCATTTGCAGGATAACCTGAAGGCTCTACGTGTCCTTAAGGCCCAGATAGCCTGCTCTATTATTAAAACACATATGTAAACTATTATTATTACTAAGATATAAATGCTATAGTTGTTATCATAGCTAGAAAAGTGACCCAGAGAACCTATATTTTTATGAATTCCTAGATTATTCTCCCCTTTAGGCATTCTGTTTCAACTTCTTTCAGTTCCTTAGTTTAAATCAGACTGAACAAACAGTGAAGTGGATGCTTCACATACTTAAATAACCATCACTAAAAATAATCATATGGCCATTTCCAACCTGTCAACCTTCCAACCTCCATAAGTAGCTCATATGGCCATTTCCAAACTCCTTCTCTGCTTATCCTCTGTATATTCAGATAGTGAAGGAACATTTTGGTATATTTATAAGGGGATTCTACTATTATATAGCATTTATAATACATCTGTAACAAGGTTGAATACAAAAAACATCCACTTTCTTTTTCTTGGACTTTCACGTTTGGGCTGGAAAAATCTGGACCCTTTTGTTGTTGTTGTGGCTATCTTATAGTCATCCAGATATATACTTGTGATACTTGTCAATTTTTCCATTATATCAATAGGGAGCCAATCTGTAATCAGAGAATGAATACATATTGCCAATATGAGATAACATATCTGGGGTAGCACTGTCTTTGCATCAAAGTGGAACCATCTTCTATGCTACCCCCTATGGTGAATAAAAACAATGTTTTTCGTACATTGATAATATTTGACATATCTCATTGTATTGTATTTTCTGCTTACATATCACCAATATTACAAAGAACATAAAACCTTTTGAACTCTACATCTCTTTCCAACACACGTTTACAGATTAAGGAATCTTGAGCCAAAAGAGGGGCATAATAGGACAAGTTCATATCTGAAGATGGAGCAAGATAGTTATTGTAGTCAAGTTATTCTTGGTCTAGCTATGGCTTGATACTATTTCCAACTTTTGCAGGTAATAGACCCATCAGGATGTTACCCATGGCCTTTAGAACAGTAGCCAAAGGAGGCATGTATAGACTGAATAGAATGTATACATCATGGCTTTGGCTACATCATGGCTTTTTGAGGGCTTTTTTTAAAACTGTGTATTCAAATGTGTAATTGGAATCTACCATAGTGTTGCCAATGTGTGTGCATGTGTGTTTTTGTTCTCCTTTTGGTTGTCCTTCCAGATGTGGTTGCAAGGGAAAGATTCTTTTTTTTTCCTATGTCCTTTTCACCTTTTTCTCCAGGAAAGCAGATTAGACTGAATTGTTTAGTATCACTTTTTAAATCTGTTACTGGAGAAAAGATACCAAGAAAATGTGGCTTTATGACTATGTATTTGAAGCATTTAATGTTTCATCTGCATTGGCCTTACATATATTTAACGCTTCATCTGCATTGGTTTTTAACTGAAATATTGTAAACTGCCAAAAATGTGTTTAGTGTATAGAAGTCTGCAAGTACAGAAACACAAAACGCTAAGAAAATAAATCTGTAAGCCTCCTCTCTTCATTTGCAACATAATGTGATACTCTTCGGTATATCTGTGGTATCAAATACAACAAACTTGAAAGGCCTCCTTTGTCTCCTCGTAAGAGATAAAATACCCTTTAAGATTCTTAACCAAGGAATTGGTAATATGGTGTATGCTGCACTCTCTCCTGTGCTTATATCGCCAATTTTGCAAATGATTCAGTGCACACACAGTATGTTTCTACTTGCTTTCTAATCAGTCTATATTCTCCAGAATTATTACTTTTCCCTGGTTATTTTATTTTTTCATACTCTTATCCTACATGTTTATTGCTAACCTTCTTGAACCCTGTCTTTCTTTTTCATATCCTGTTTTTTTGTTACCTAATTGATTTTATTAAGCCTATTTGTTCAATCCTTACACACTCATACTTGTACAGATAATCTTTACAACCATTTGTTTAGTGACCAGGGTTACAACAGCACTGAAAAAAGTGACTTATGACCAGTTTTCACACTTATGACCACTGCAGCATCCCCATGGTCATATGATCAAAATCCGGGCACTTAGCAACTGGCATATATTTATGAGAGCTGCTCTCACAGTGTCTCAGGGTCGTGTGATCACTATTTGTAACTTTCCCTGCCGGCTTCTGAGAAGCAAAGTCAATGGGAGAAGCCAGATTTGCTTAACAACCACATGATTCACTTAACAATTGTTGCAAAAGAAGGTCATAAAATAGGCCAAAACTCTCTAAACAACAATGGAAATTTTGGGCTCAGTTCCGGTTGTGAGTTAAGGACTACCTGTATTATATATTTCATTCTTTTCCTATACACTTACTGTATATCTGTGGTCTATGTGGATGGGGAGATGACTTGTTTCCCTCTCTACCCAAGTCTCAGAGGCTTTCAGCCACCTTATCTATCTTTGATTCCCTCTTTTTTGACCTTTTCTGTTTCTGCAGAGTCACTTTCCATTAATGGCATTGCAAGGTTGCTGCTGTTGCATGACTTGTGTTTTCTGACTGTTACTAGGATTGTTCTGCTGCTATATTTATTTCCTACTTATGGATGGAAAATATCAGCTTCTGGGGCTGGTTCTGTCCCTTTTCATGTACTGCCCTGACTTTTGTTGGATTTGTATAGCTGACTTTACTGACTTAGATAGACTGGCTATTCTGGCTTGATCAGATTGGTTTCATTGCTATGGCTGTTACTGAGAGAAGGAAAGAGGTGTTGCTGGTATTTCCCTGGGCTTTTTTACCTCTTCCCATTCAGCCCATGTTTCATTTAGCCTTTCTGCCTCCACACTACTCCTGCAGCCTCCTGGAGCCATTGTCAAATCTGTTTTTGTACTAATTCATATCTTCTCTTCTCCTGTACTTTACTATGCTGAATTCTCTTTATGCTACTATTTTATGGCTGGCTGCACCACATGGAAAGGTGAGATAGCTTTAAAGGAGAAGACAACAATGTTTCCCCTTTGTTCCATATTTCCCCTTTTATATCTCACCCTTCACATGGTCAAGGTATACACTCAGCTGACTTATGTGACAATAAAAGTCAGCCGGAAAGTTTTTTTCCCACTTGATGTTCTACACTAAATCTAAATAACTGTAAGGTAAAATGCTATGAGTATCCTGAAATTAGTATCATTCTGGAGCCATGTGAATGGCTGGTCAATATACTGGTTCAAGAAAAGATATCTCTACATTCATGTTATATTGAAATTTGGAAAAGCCTTATTTTGTTCTAAAGGTACAGGTGGCCATAATCATTCTATCTTTGTGAATTCATTCCAACAATGATCAAATGAAAATATCTTTAACTTTATGAGCAACAGGTACCTATAGATCAGGACTGTCAAACTCCCGGCCTATGGGCCAGATGTGTCACAGGCTGGCCACACCCACACCCAGTTTAGCAAAGAGGGGGAAAGTCCCGATATATCATGTGATGACACCATGACAATAAGAGTTTGACACCCCTGCTATAGATCACAGCACATTTGATTATATTCAATTATTGGTAATAGATTGTATTTTTGTTTGTTACAGGTAAATCTAGATTTGTTAAGGAATACTACATCGGTTTAGCCTCCTCATCTAGTGGGCAAGGAGGATTGAGGGATTCATATCTAAAACACCAATCTTGGTGAGTAATATGTCATATTTCAGTGGAATGCTGTGAGATATATTTGAATTCCACATTACATCATCTTCAATCAAATAGTCTGGATTTAATTTAAAGGAGAAGGTTTGTTTTATGGTTTTTTTTCTTCACATTCCAGTGAAGAAAGCAACTTTAAATTTCTTGTGTTGGTACTAGAAATATGAAGCTTGAAATATTAATTTAAAGCAACATATATGCAGAAATATCATGAAATTAATTCCATTCTTTAAGTCAATAAAAATAGTTAATACAAATAAAAAGACTAGACAGAAAATCCATTATTATGTTGGGAAGTCTCTTTCAATAATTGTATACTTCTTGCCTTTCTTGTTTTCTACATTTTACACTTATAAAATTTAATTGATCCTTGCATACTGGCTGGGAAATTCTGGGAGTTGAAGTCCATATGCATATAACTTGACTGAGATTTCAGGACTGTTTAGAAGCAACAACTGATTCCAAATAGACTTTACCTTGTAACATTATGCTGTCAATTATTTTGATTCCTTAACCCTAACCCTCACTGCTCCTGCAGACTTGGATATTACTCTGAGAAATTTGCAACCGGATGTGGGGTTACAGTATTGGAATTCATTGTTGAAATGTATTTTATGCAATAGATATTTAGCCAATAGATGGCAGTGTTTAAAAATTTGGGTCTAAGGTATATACTCTATGCTCTTTTGTTCTGAGCAGAGTTTCCTGTTTCCTGTTACGGTTATATAGTTTAGCAGTAAAGCACATGGTCACTGTGCTCTGTTTGCTCTATGTGGTGTTTATATAAGCAGAATTTCTAACATACAGACATAAGAAAATGTCATTTTCACAATAACGGAAGGTCCATTTAAAGGATTGCATGCACTGAGCTGGAGCAAGGAGCATATTTGATTCTGCCTGCACCCTAAATCCTTCCAAATTATAAATAACTTCTGAGTCACAACCAAGATCTTTTCCAAGTGGCCTCAGGCCATGGATTAGCTGCAAAGAATTAGCTTACAAAAGACAGCATTATTCTTAGTCAGTAAAGTAAATAATGCTCTCAAATGGCTCCTTCATGTGTTGGGCATCCACTAGCAATTGGCATCTGCTTGATAACTTTAAAAAAAAGATAAAGATCCTTTAGCAGGATGAGAAAGGATGAGAAAAGGAAGAATAATATAAGCAGTTAGAAATAATCATGTAAATGTTATCAGTATTGTTGGAAAGGAAAAATCTAGTGTTTTCAACCATAAGAAGAAGAAGAAAGGCTGGAGGATAATATGACCTCTCCTTTCCTCTCCATTTTGCAGGTCAAAGAAGTAATGCAGAATTTCTAAGCCATCAAAAACAAAAAAAGGCAGAAAAAGCCCTCTTGCAAGACCAGGAAATAAAACAGGATATAGAATTTGGTTTATAGACTTCACATCTGCCAAGAAAATTTATGTTTCAAGATACTTTATACATCAATGTTTCCTTGAATATGCACTGAAAGACTGATTGATTTAGCCAGGATTTCATCACTATTTTGGTACAACTGTACTAGAAATGCTCTTATAAGAAAATTATCTTACTTTGCTGGATGGGAACCTGTTGTTTATTAACTGGATCAAACAAAGGAAATACTAATTTGTATGAGCATGTTTGACTGAGGTCCTATCTACCTATTCTCTGTAATTTAAAATAAGCCCCATAGGAATAACTCCATTTAGCCAGCTGGTTTATGCAAAGGAATGATCCATAAGACAGAACTGTTGCACTGCAGTGAAGGCACAGTGCAGGTATCTGGCAGAAGATCACTTGTTTTATTAAAAAATAAAATAAAGGAAGGCACCTTTAGTATTTAGTCATGAAACGCAATTGTTGGTGCCCAATCTAAATTACTACATGGGGTTGCTGAAAGGTTGGACTAGGAATCATTTATGATGCTTTGAAAAATCATGTATACCAACTTGGTAAGATTGAATATAACATATAGTCCTTTACTTACAACTACAGTTGGGCTTAGAATCTTGATTGCTAAGCAATATAGTCATTAAGTGAGGTGTCATGTGACCATTTTGCTTAGTGACTACAATCAGGGCACTTCTGGCTACCATTGTTAAGTGAGAATTGTGGGACATTAAGAGGGACAGAGTCCCAGGTAAGACACACAGGAGTGCCTCAGGGGTGGAGAGGGAGACTTGATGCAGGCTATGTACAAGATGGGGAGATGTGCTGTGTGTTGCAAAACCACAGCCGCTCCTGGTAGCGTCAGCCATGCCAGTCCAACGGTGTAGTGCAAAGCTTCTGCACCCAGGAAAGCTTCTGCACTCAGCTACTCACCTGCTCCAGCAACAATTATGATTGTAGGGTTGCTTCAACTCTTCCCACCCACTTATCTCTTCCCTGATCTATGCTCTTTTAGCCACCCTGCACAGTAGCACACAGCCTTCAGCAGTCTCAGCCAACTGCCACTGCCCTCAGCCTCTAATTCAGCCCCAAAACTAACACTGCCACTGTAAAATGCCACCTCATGCCTCACATCATACCCAGCCATACCAATATCATTCTGCAAAGTCCCAAATGCCCCCACTGACCTTTACCATTTTTCTCCCATTGCTGGCAGGCACACCCAGCCTGTGTGAGGAAGCTGCTGGCTGTGCCAAACCTACTTCCTGAGACCCTCTTGTGTCATTCTCCAAGCACCATTGCTTCTCCAAATTGCACAATTCTTTGGAAGCCTCGTTCCCAACTGGCATGCACATTTTGGGGTAATGAAGCTTCTGAAGCAGGACATTAGTTGCAGAAGGAATGGCATGAACAGCTTAGAGAGTGGCATGATGCAGTCTCAGGAAGAAACTTTGGAGTGGCCAGCTGCTGCCTCGAATAAACCAGACATGCCTCTCAGCAGCAGGAGAAAAATGATGAAGGTCATGAAGGGATGGCAGAGGCTGTGAAACACAGGGGGTTGGGTTCAATTGGGGCTTTGCAGTGTTGGTGTGGGGCTTAAGGAGTTAGAGAAAAAGTCTGAGGACATTGGCAATGGTGATAACTTTGGGCATGGGTTGTAAATTCAGTTTTCACTGCTGGGTTGTAATTTCAAATAGTCTCTTAACAAATTGCCATAAGTGAAGGACTATCTGTAAGCATAATGAGTAAGTATTCCCAAGACCAGAATAATGCTTGGTTTCAGTGGCATTGTGAAAACCACCCAACCCAAAACAAAAAGAGATATTTATTATGGCCTACCATCAGCTTCATTACCTAAATAGATTTGCAGTATCTCACCTGTAAGATTAGAATGCAGAGGAGAATGTAATCTCCATTTGATAATGTCACCGCTTAAATCAGTCTAATTTAGAGCATAAATAAATCCCATAATATCTTGCTACTTAGAATCGGAATCTAATAAGAATTGAAGTCAAAATATCTGAAGAGGAGCAGGGTTTTTTTCATGGCTGAATAATAATGAATATGAATGAATAATATGTATGAATAATAACATCAGATACAATTCACTTGCATATAGCCATATAACCTCTGTTTGTTGATGTAACTGAATTAAAAGTAAGAAATAACAATCTTATGGACAACTGGTTCAGTATCAGTTGGAAATTTAAAAGAAAATAGAAATGAAAATAATAATCCTTTTAAATAAGTGCCTTTTCACCTGACTTGTCAGAAGATACATGATAAAAAGTGACTGATAGTAACTTTACTGATTTATCAAGCATGACATGTGACACAAGAAATACAAAGACAGAAATGATGAGAAATGTGCAGACAGATGCTTTTGGCAGCAGCATTTTCAGAAGAGCATTTCATTCTTGACAGGCCTCTATCTCTTTTTAATGAATGGCAGTATTTGTATTCACCACTTCTCAATTTGCATCCTTAATTCAGGGTTTGAGTTTTTTAAAAAATATCCATAGTAATAAATAAATAGCTAACCTTTAATGACGACTTAGCAATGGGACCAGAACTTCCATTGCTAAGTGGTCATTAAAGGAGTCACCCCTGATTTGATTACCTTTTTTGCTGTGATTGTTAAGTGAATTACCTTGGTCTTTAAGTGAATTCAGTTTGCTCCATTGATTTTGCTTGTCAAAATGCTCCTGGGAAGATTGCAAATGGCAATCATGCAATCCCAGGATGTTGCAACTGTCATAAGTACATGCCAGTTGCCAAGCTCCCACATTTTTATCATGTGACTGTAGGGATGCTGCAACAATTGTAAATCTGAGGAAGTGGTCATAATTCTCTTTATTCAATGCCATCATAATTCAAACAGTCATTAAATTAAATAGTCATAAATCAAGTTCTACCAGTATGGTCATTTCCTTAATGTGCATAGTTATATGTGCCAGTTCTTCAAATTAGGATGTTTTTTTTCAATATAACCATCCTAATAACTACTTGAAAGATACACAGTATATGTGCTTTATAACATTCTGTTTATATTTTTTAAAAATCATCAGTTATAGGTATCTTGTTTTGTTGTAACTTTCCCAGATCAATTTTTGAACTAATTTTGAGATTTATTGAAGCTCTGGAATTGTACGTGTTGTTGCCTGTCTGTGCCCCATCAGAATCTGTTTTGGAATATTACCTTATGTCATACCCATTAAAAAGGTTTTTTTAACATCTGTACTCTTTGCAAACATTTAAAGTATGAGTTACTCATGTTAGGGGATTCCAAACATGCGGTGGTTGTGCCAAAAATGCCAGTTTATATTTCCACCACTGCAACTAAAGTACTGTGTGGCTTATATACTAAGACAGAAATGTTAACACCATGAAGCTCACTAAAATTATTAGTGCCTTCATACCGTGATCTTAATTGGGCAGTATTTCTGCTGTCTTCTATGTAAAATAAAATACCCTCAATCTACATGACATACTAGTTTTAAGGCATTGTTTAAGATGTACTAGCATTCTTCAAGAATCTTCATTCCAGAGAAAGTATCTATACATTGCATTTTAATGTTAAACATAAAGTGGCTCATAGCAACAATTTTGGAATACAATATTTTTGGGTTCATTTCCAATATATTATTATTTATTTATTAAATCTACATGCCACCCATCTCCTCAGTAAGACAATTATAGCACCAGAGATAGGTTTTTCTGTTTGAAGAAATAATATATAGTAGTTCAAGGGACCCTTCATTTTAAGGCAGAATGACAAATGTCATTTTACCCCACATATATAGATTTTAATAGTAATCCTGTTGCTGTAAACATCTTAATAGCAGCAACACTGCTGCTCAACTCAACAAGCGAACTCACTAGGCCAACTCAACTTCTCCATCAACCTGAGAAAACACCCAGAACCATGCTAGCAAATGTTTTGTTATAAGAATATCCAAAGAGTTACACACAGAAAGAAACCTGGTGGGGCAGGAGCAGCTATGAATGAACTACATGAATTAACGATAACCGGAAGAATTGGTCTGGACAGCAAGGCAATGTATCTTCATGAGCTGAAGTTCCTGTTTTAAGACATAATTACCTTTTCCATATATTTATTTTATTTATTTTATGTTATTTATTTGTCAAGCGATTATAAGATAACAGATCTAAGTATAAACATAATTATGAATACATGAAATGGATGCATATAAGAAAAAAAATAGTAGGATAGGGATGGTAGGCACATTGGTGCGCTTATGCATGCCCCCTACAGACCTCTTAGGAAAGGGGTGAGGTCAATAATAGACAGTCTAAGGCAGGCTTGTCCAACCCGCGGCCCACAGGCCGCATGCGGCCCAGGTCGCCTCGTAATGTGGCCCAGTGCCCACCCCAACCTTCGTGCCAGAGCCAGCGAGGAGGAGGAGGAGAGGCAGGCGCGAGGCAGGGCGAGGCGAGCACCAGGCCAAGCAGCAAGAGAAAAGGCGGGCGCCATCAGAGCACCACCTCCTGCTGTTGCTGCCGCCGGCACCACCGTCGCTTCTGCCCCTGCCGTCACTGCCGCTGCTGCCCCCGCTGCTGCCGCTGCTGCCCCCGCCGCCGCCGCTTCTTCCCCCGCCGCCGCTGCCGCTTCTGCCCCCGCTGCCACTTCTGCCCCAGCCGCCGCTTCTTCCCCCACCACCGCCGCCGTTTCTGCCCCCGCCACTGCTGCTGCTTCTGCCGCCGCTTCTGCCCCCGCCGCCACCGCTGCTTCTTCCCCGCCACCGCTGCTGCTTCTGCCCCGCCGCCGCTTCTGCACCCCCGCCGCTGCCGCTTCTGCCCCGCCACTGCTCCCCGCGGTGGGGGAAGAAGCGGCAGTGCGGGGGTGGCGGCGGGGCAGAAGTGGCAGCGGGGCAGAAGCAGCAGCGGTGGTGGGAGAAAGAAGCGGGGGCAGAAGTGGCAGCGGGGGCAGCGGCAGTGGGGGCAGAAGCAGCAGTGGTGGCGGGGGAAGAAGCGGCGGCGGGGGCAGAAGCGGAGGCAGGGGCAGTGGCGGCGGGGCAGAAGCAGCAGCGGTGGTGGGGGAAGAAGCGGTGGCAGGCGCAGAAGCAGCGGCGGGGGCAGCGGTGGCGGGGGCAGAAGCAGAAGCGGTGGCGGGGGAAGGCTTCTGCCCCCACCCCTGCTGCTGCTGCTGCTTCTGCCTTCCAGTCCTGCCTCATCCAGCCGGGCCATTTGCAGGAGGAGAGGTAGGCGTGAGGCAGGCGAGCTTTCTCCCCCCCGCTTCCCGCAAAATTTGGCCGGAAAATAAACTGTGATAAAAAAAACTGTGATTAAAAAAACCGTGATAAAAAATAAATAATTTTTAATAAATAATTCATAATAAATAATAAAAACATCTCACTAACTTCATTTCCAAATAAATTTAATATGTTAACTATGTTTTCTATGGTTTTTTTGTTATGATCAGGTATCGTTACTGTTATTTTATTTTATGTGTGACCCAAACCAAATTTTCATCTTCTAATGTGGCCCAGGGAAGGTGAAAGGTTGGACACCCCTGGTCTAAGGTTAAAGTTTTTGGGGTTTGGGAAAGAAACCACAAGGTCAGGTAGAGTATTCCAAACATTAACCAATCTGCTGAACTCGTATTTCCTGCAATCAAGTTTGGTGCAGTTTACCTTGAGTTTGTATCTATTGTGCGCTCTTGTATTGTTATGGTTGAAGCTGAAGTATTCATTGACAGGTAGGACATTGCAATAAATAATTTTGTGTACTATACTTAGATCGGACTGAAGGTGGCATAGTTCTAGGTTGTCTAGGTCTAAAATTTCAAGTCTGGTGGCATAAGGCATTCTGCAACGAGTAGAGGAGTGGAAAACTCTTCTTGTGAAATATTTCTGGAATTTCTCAACTGTATTAATATCAGGTACATAATGCAGGTTCCAGACTGATGAGCTGTATTCAAGTATTGGTCTAGCAAATGTTTTGTATGCTCTAGGTAGTAGTGTGATATTACTGGAGAAAAAGCTATACAGGATTAGGTTAAGAACTCTTAATGCTATGAAGTTACAGTGGGCTCTAGTACTTAGAACATTAGAGATGAGTACTCCAAGGTCCTTGACAGAGTTTGGATCCTCAACAAGATCTTGACTATTCAGCTTGTATTTTATTTTCTGATTTTTTTTGCCAATATGTAAGACAGAGCATTAATTTGTTGAGATTTGAAGTTGCCATTTGTTTGACCATTCTGATACATAGTTGAGGTCTTTTTGAAGGGTAGCAGTATTGTTGGTGGTGTTGAGTAGCTTTACATCATCAGCAAAAAGAATGCAGTTGCTCTTAATATGATCGCAGAAGTCATTTATGTAGAGTATGAAGAGAGTTGGTCCTAGAACACTGCCTTGGGGCACCGCACTGTTGACAGATACAGAATTGATAGGACACTCCCAATTTTGACCATTTGTTGTCTGTTTGACAGGAATGCTTGTATCCAGTTATGCAGATGTCCAGAGATACCCTAAGATTTTAGTTTTAGGAGTAGTTTGTCATGTACCACTGAATCAAAGGCTTTACAGAAGTCTATGTAAATTGCGTCTATTGTTTTGCCCTGTTCAAGTTGTGTAGTCCATATGTTTTTGCAGTGTAAGAGTTGTAGATTACAGGATAGTTTTTTTCTGAAAACAAATTGTTTATTAGAGAGTAGGTTGTTTGTCTCTAAATGGGGGATAATGGATTGGTTAATAATAGATTCCATGACTTTACAGGTAACGCAGCATAAAGAGATTGGTCTGTAATTTTCAACTAGGATGGGGTCTCCCTTTTTGAAGATGGAGATGACCGTGGCTTGTGACCATAGTTTTGGTAAGGAGCTGGTCCTGAAGGATTTTTCAAAGATTATGCTTAGAGGTTTAGCTATGGCAGTGGGTAGCTTTTTTAAGAAGTAGGCATATATTCCATCCAGTCCAATAGATAGAGATGGTTTTAGATTGCATAGTGCTTTTTCAACACTGTCTTCTGTAAAATCTATATATATTAGATCATTGTAGTTGTCTGTGGTTCAACTAGGAAATACTGTCCATGATCCATTGCTGTTTACAAATACTGAGCCAAAGAATGTGTTAAAGATGTTGGCTTTAATGGTGTCGTCCTTGCAGTTTTTACCATTAGGTCCTTTCAGTGGTGGGATGGACTTTGAGTCTTTTAGTTTGTTGTTTACAAAATTGTAGAAAAGCACGGGTGGAATTGGTGCGTAGAAGGTTTTCCTCTTGTTTAATGTGATAATTGGTGCATTCAGTCTTTATCTGGTGGCATAAATTTTTGTATCAGTTTTTGAAGTTGGCAATATGACCAGATTTGTTTTTCCGCCAAAATGATCTCTTTTTGGATTGAAGTTCATTCATTCTCTTTTACTACTGAGGTACATGTGTCTTTAACTTCCTTTGCCTTCTTTTTAATCCAAAATCTAAATAGAAGCATCTAAGCTTTTATTCATGGCAAATAGCCATGGAAGTGTTGGAGGGGGGTACTTATTAGATGATACATTCAACAGAGATGAGTTCAAATTTTTATTCAATGCAGGTATGCTTCAGTGGATACACAGCACTCAAAGAATCTCTGTTAATCTACAAAAAATTTATTGTATAGTTTGTTTAAGTGTATGCATAGATACATGCATAAGCAGTTTTACCGACATTTCCCTGTTACAAATTGGCCCAAGTTTGTATTGTGCTTGTAAGACAGCGTGGCAAGGTCTGATGGTACCATGAAAAAATATTGAAGTTAACAGATAACAGATAATCAGAGTTGGAAGGGACATTATAGGTCATCTAGTCCAACCCCCCCAACCCCCTGCCCAAGCAGGAGACCCTACACCATTTCTGACAAATGGCAGTCCAATCTCTTCTTGAAAGTCCTTACCACCTTCCTTTTAATCTCCAGCATTTGCATATTCCTTTCTACATCATCTCAGCCCACTGCTGATTGCTACAGGATTGGATGCATAGCAGTTGAGAGGAGTGCTTCTGAACATGGGTCTGGTCTTAACTAGTTTTCTTATGTTTGGTTGGTTTTTTTGTACAACAATACTTGCTTCTGGTAGCTGGTGTTGGGCTCCAAAGACAACAAGATAAACCTCAGAGCCTGCCAGAATTGCTGACAACGAGATACGATCTTCTGTGTTATGCTGCACCGCAACATCAGCTGAGAGGCAGTGAACACATAGGGAATCCCTAAGAGGAGATGATGTTGGTGTTGTAACAACGGGGATTGTTCAGCGATGGGCAGCACCAGGCACTTTGGGGATGATTCGGCTCATGAAGGAGAGCATTCCTCTCACACAAACATGGGGGAGGGAGGTAACGATTAGAGAGGAGTCAGAGCTAGATAGGGAATTAGAGTGGAGTAGAAAGGATAGGGATAAACTCATATATAATGGTAGACAAGGGAAGGGGAATTAGGGTAATTAGAATGGGGCAGAACACAGGAGTTAGCTGTGATTAGGTGGGCGTGGGTGCACCATAAACAGCACTGGAAAGCAGACACTCCCAGCACTAACCTAGATCGGATATTGGCTGTTCTTGCTGGATGGGATGTTCATTGCTTGTAAATTAAACTACTCCAAATCTTGCTGTTTGTTGGCTTGTATCTATAAATCTGTGAGCATCTAGAAAACCGGCTAAGAGCTGGTATCCAAGTTATCCAAAGCTTCCATGCTTTTTACCATCCTCTGCAGATCTTCATTTTACTCAAACTCTCATTCCTCTTCATCTCCCAACATTTTACTTTTGTTTTGAAGTATATATTTAAATGCTAAACTGATTGAAGGAGTTTTATTTATTTATTATTAAATTTATAAGATGTCCATGACACTATGCAAAGTGACTCTTTATTATTTGGTACTTGGAGGAACCTAGAGGTGGTATTCAGCAGGTTCTGACCAGTTCTGGAGAACTGGTAGCAGAAATTTTGAATAGTTCAGAGAACTGGCAAATACCACCTCTGACTGGAAATTTTACAGTATTCTTCCCCTGCCACACCCACCAAGCCACACCCACAGAACCGTTAGTAAAAAAATTTGAATCCCACCACTGGAGGAACTCCAAGAGAAGTCCAACATGTAACTCTATAAAATACCTGAAAAAGTTGGAAACTCGGTGAAGATTAAACATGCATAAAATACGGGCTGACTGTTAAAGGAAAAAAAGGAAAACAAGAGGTGGGAAAGAGAAGAAATGGAATGGAGGTCTTTGAAAAAGAAATTGTCAGATTTCTGGAAGATCAAATACACACATTCCACACTGCAATGCACTATTTCAAGCCCTCATGTAATATTCAAAAAAGAAAATTAGGCTTTTAATTCTTTTATTCAACATACCATTATGCTATCTCTTAAAAGTCATAGTTTCCTACTCCCCATTTCTGCATTCCTTTTTGTAAGAGGACCATAGCATCTGAGTTACAATTTAATGTGATATGCAAAGTATGTTGTTTCAAATCAGATAGTTCAAAGATCAAATTCTTCAAAATCCCTATGTATTTCACATTATGTTTCCTGTTCTATCACCAGGACAAAGCAGACTCGAATACCGGAGTTGAAATCAGCTCTTTATTAGCAACCAGTAACTTCAACTGAAGTCGAGCCACGGCAGCCCTTTTTATAGCGGCTGCTCGCGGCTCGCAACCAATGGCATGTGTTTAAACTTCCCGCCGCTTATGCGGCCAATCGGAACCCGTTGTTCTTAACCAATCGTTATGCTGTGTTAACTGACCAATAAGAATGTAGTATTAGAAGTCTATATTCGAATACACTACATTTCCCTTATAGTTTTCTCAACAATTCAATATATGTACTAATCTTTTTAAAGATAAGTTATGGCTGCCTGGTACAGGATTATACTGTATGTATTTGACTACTAGATGTTTGGTGCAAACTGTACATACAGAGGCTGTTCCCATATAATGAAGAACCTTACTCTGTTGTTCCCATTGCTCAATGCATTTAGATATATCACCTCAGAAGGGCTAAGATCCTTAAATAAAACTGTCCACAGCAAGCATTCATGAATTATGGTCACTCAGGAACTGAGTATATGCGGAATAGTGTTCATTGTGAGATGGAGGATATTCATAAAAATGCTGGAATCAATACGGTATTTTGTGCAAAGGAAATGTGTTTTATGGCATTATGTGTCAAACTCTTAAAATTGGCAATTTTGTTCTTTTTTTTCTCTATTTGTTTGGTTTTAATTAAAGACAATTTTTGATCATTTTGTTTTATGTATAATTATTTCAGTCCTATCATATTAATCCTATTAATGAGAGCATTATTATTATTCTTATGTACAAATGAAGAGTGGACTCTGAACAGCAGCTTGTGACAGACATGGTGGATTTGCATGCTGGTATTCAAAATGCAGTGATACAACCTTCTGCCGTATCATTCAGGTTATCTCTGATTATGCACAATTAAAGCCTTCACCAGGCACAACAGGACTTATTTCTAAATAAACAGAAAATATTTAGTACAAGTGGTGTGGTACTCAACGGTACTGAGGTAGAATTATAATGACACTGGAATTGTAGCTAAATGTTCCCTACTGCTGTTTGCTGCACATGACACTCTGGGTCTTTACAAATTCTTTGTGGCTTAAAGAAATTCTGCTTAATTTAATTTTGTCATAAGGGAGAAAGTCGAATTTGGTGATCACCTGTTTCTGCTTGGCATAGAATTCTTCTTGCCTTTCTGACTTTGTCCTTTGGGATATGTACCTTCTTGCAAGCATCTGTTTCCCATATTCTTCTGTGAACACTGAGACAGATGATTAATTTAAATAGGATTCTGCCATGGTTGATGGGCTTTAAATATGGCCATTTTTCTCCATCCACACACCCTTTTAGATTATATCTACAAAAAGTGTCATTTCTGCAAGGGCAACTTTCCTCTTGATAATGAGTTTTATTGATTTGCTTAAAAGAGCCATAGTAAAGCCAACAGACAAGTTTGTATGTTCAGCCTGCTGCTCTGCTACATCCAGATGTTCATGTATGTCAAACAGATTTCATGTAAATGTGCATATTCAAGTGGCACTTCTACAAAAGCAGCTTTAAGAAGAGGTCATTTTTATAAGAAAGCTGGCAGAATTATGTTTATTTTCTCTTACTGGCTCCCACTTTGCATTATCCCATTGCTTGTATTCACCAAGTCCTTGACTTTAAGATCACATGATAGTAAAATAAACACTTAATATGGGAAAAAACACTGTTACGAATGAGGACTATTGAATATATAATAGATTCAGCCTTGCTTCCTGTTTCCCAGAAGGTGTATGTGTGTTTGTAGGCTTTCTGTAATTAAAGCCCAGGGTGAAAGAAGAAATATCATTTCTCAACTGGTTAGACTTCAAAGGTTATTCATATTGTTGAAGCATTTAGGTCTATATAAACTTATTCTGTCCAAAGATAGCCAGCTACAGCACACTGCTTACTTCAACAATGCCACAATCTCTCCTGCTGCCAATAAATTCTCTCTTTCTTTCTCATCTTAATAGCCTCCTGATTCTTTCAATATTCTTTCACTCTGCATGTCTTTGAAAACATGTCTTCATCATTTTTTTAGCATTTCCATTCTCAGCCTGGGATTTTATTATTGTTCTGACACCCTCTCACTTCATTGCAATCCTGTAAACTTTCTGCCAAATCTCAATTCCTCTTGTATAACCCTAGTAGTTCTGCCTTCTCTTTCCTTAATTACTCTTTCTTCCCTTTCCTAATCCCACTTGCCCTGTTTTTTAATGCATTACTTCCTGTCCATCATAACCGCAAGGTACTGTTTAATTTATTTCTCCATGTTTCTCATTCCTCCTGAGTGTTTGTTCTTTATTGATTCCCCCTCTTATTTGATCCCATTCCATTCTTCCAGTTTTTTTCTTGATCAAATCTCCTCTTAAATTTACCCCTCCCCCATTTTTCTTCCTCCTGATTTCATATCCCAAATAGAGTAGCTTTGTTAATTCTTCCCTTCCTGGTTTTATCAGTCTTCCATCAAATACACAGAGTGCTGACATTAATATTTGGATTGCACACTTATGACTTACATAGCTCTACACAGGATTCTAAGTTTCTGTTTGGAGACTTTGTTTAATCCCAAAATGACAGCAGAAAATAATTATTAAGTGAAATGTTTGTTAGGACTAGGTTGCTCAGTTAAGCCAGGATCCTGGTGCATATTACAGGTCTGTACTAGCATTGCTCTATAAATTAGCATTGCCCTATACATTTTAATCTTGCAAGCCACCCAGAATCATCTCGTGGTGAGATGGGCAGCAAGCAAATTTAATAAATAAATAAGGTAAAAAATTAACTCAAGTTGCATTTTCTTAGGTTCCTTAATTTGTATCCAGGACTCCTCTGTCTTAATTTAACATCATCAAAAAGACAAATATTTAGGACCTACAAGCAGCTCTCTTGTACATCAATTGGAGGGCATGGATCATTCCAAAAGATTGTGACAATCTACAGCAAAGGCAACTGTAAAGACCATAGCCAGACTCAAAGTTTAACTGAGGCTGGCAGATATTTCTCTTGCATTTTGTTCCTAGGCAACAAAACTTCAAAGCTTATAAAGCCAGGTTCAAATAAAATGCATGCAATCAAATCACAAAATCTAGCTGGCTTATATTGGATGTCTTAAAACCTGAAAAAGCTAGATAGCCAAATCTTGAGGATTTTTAAAACTTAATGAAAATTATGAGCTCTTTTCCATTGTGTGGAGAATCTTATCCTTTTGGGAGGAATTTGCTCTCCAGGAAATGACAACATGAAAATAGATATTTAGACTCTCTTGCAACAACTAGCTCAACTCCTTGGGAAGTGCATATTCTATCCAAAACTACTTTACACTGAAGTCTGTAAGATTTACTAGCATCCAAATGCACAACTTTGGAATGTGGGAAACACTGGCCAGAGTTGGTTGGGGACTGTATCTCAAAATATAGGCAGGGTTTGAACAAAAACAACATTTGATTTAATATACTTTGTTTAATATAGTTAATATAATTAAAGTAGAGTAAATACAGATATGATTAATTCCACCTTCCACTCATTGCATTTTTCCTGTAACATAAAAGTTTACAATTTAATAGCAATTTATGGATGCTGCACCCAAGGCTTCAGCTTTCTTTCAGCTCCTTCTCTAAACATATAATCTCTATATTACCATTTAAGTTTTTTTTTGTTGTTTCAGCAATTTTGAGATCATTTGTGTGCAACTGCTATGCTCCTTAATGAAATGTCTCTTTTCCCTCTGCACTGCGAGTTGCATAACATACTTGTCATTTCCTATAAATGACTCTAGGTATCTCAGTTGCATAGTCTAAAATTACTTCAGGAAGAATTATTTGTTTTGTTTTCTAAATCATATTCATAAAAAAGGTAAAAGTGAAGATAAGTTGAATCAGCTGTCACTCCCTGATATGTAATTTAGAAAACCTAAATGCACTTGCATGTAATCCTTCCCTTCCCCCATGCTCATACAATAACACTTAAGAATGAAAATGTGAATTCTGACACCTTGAAAAATGCATGATAAAACCAAACACTAAACCAAGAATCAGACCCCAATGGCTTGGCTATCTGTAAATCCTACCATTATAATTACTTTATGTACACTGGGAAGAAACCATAGTGAAGAAAAGCATGATTTTTCACATTGTATGAAATATAACCTATGTGTTCAAAATTATGGTGGAGTGGAGAGACTTCCCTGTTGAATCCTGGAGGAAAAAAATGATTTTTTTTCATTCCACTACAGATAATAGCAATAGCACTTTGATGTATATACCGCTTCACAGGGCTTTACTGCCCTCTCTAAGCAGTTTACAGAATCAGCCTATTGCCCCCAATAATTTGGGTCCTAATTTTACCAACCACGGAAGGATGGGAGGCTGAGTCAATATTTTCTTTTTACTTCAATACTCTTTAACTGGTTTGCTTCCTATGTTATCAGTCTGTGCTAAAGTAAGCAGATCGGTTTTTTTTAAATAGCAGGGGATTTTATTTTAATGTCTCATTTATTCTTCATATCCTCAATATTTTCCATCAGTATCAGGTCATAGTTTAATGGTATGTATTTAGCCTAATATGCTGTTTTATTACTACAGTTACTCTGTATCCAATGGTACTCTTGCTTATCTTCTGGTGCAATATAAATAAGTGGGCAATTAGATGCTACTATAGTAGTATAGCACAGTAGACAAATCCTGTTGTAAAAATTTAGTTGACCCAACTGTGACTACATCACTACTGACCACAACCTGGTCAAGAAATCAGATAATTATCAACAACTGCTTCTTGAATGAGAGGAAACTTCTGCTTTTAATAGCCAGAGCTATGCCATCCTTTACATGAAAAAGAAGTTTTTTAAAAGAATAGATTTGGAATGATGGACATTAAAATCCAGTAAATCTCATAACAATAGTATTTAGACTTATATACTTCCTCAAAGTACTTTACAGCTCTAGGCAGTTTACAAAATCAGCATATTGCCCTCAACAATGTGAGTTCTCATTTTACTGATCTCAGAAAGATAGACGGCTGAGTCAACCTTGAGCCAGTGAGATTTGAACTCCAGGCTGCAGATAGAGTTAGCCTGCAAAACTGCATTCTAACCACTGAATCACCACAGCTCCGCCAATAGATCATGTAGTCATTAGAATGTCTTCCTCCAAATGTGTGTGAATATGTAGGAAAAGGTACCTATCTGGATACTGAGAGTCCATACCAACTTGACATAATCAATCAACCAAGGATTATTGAACTCAATAAGTCTTATTCTCAGTATGCATGGATATATTTGTACTATTTGTATATACTTGAAATATTAGAGCCTTTATGCCTAATCTGTCTTTCAAAACAGAGAAGTCATCTATATTATAATGCATAATAAAAAGAAATGCAGTCATGCTCAGCCTACTTTACTGTTACATGGCATGGATTCTACAGCCTGCACATACAAACCTTGTAATAGCAAAGTATCTTAGGATCTTTATTTGCCAAAAGAAGCTGCACATAAAATTATTTTGGTTGCTTGGAAATGGATTAAGAAGAGATATTAGTAATTCACTGTGCTTGTGGTGGTCAAATTGCAGTACAGTACAGCAGTGATTCAGTGCTCCCATCTTTGCAAAGAGAAAGCAGGAGATTTTGAAGTATTTATCTTCCAAGACTGCTGATGGTAAGATAGCAAATTACAATAGTATAAAGACCCTCCAAAGTTTCTGATTTGTAAATTTGGCCAGAGATAATGCTGTTTTAAGATTAAATCTATTAGACCCCAATTGCTTCTAGTGACATCTTGGTCTTGTTTGTAATTCTAAATCAATCATTCTTTGTTTAAGAGCTACCTTGCCTGATTTTGTCCAAGGTCTATCAGGTCCATCTGCATCTCACAAGAAAATCCAAATTTATGTAATGTGTCATTTATCTGGATTTTCCAAGTAGAATAACTATTTGACAGCATAAGATATACAAATATTGTATATATTTAATGAAGCATACAGAGCCTTATACTTGTTTTGATTGTTATAAACCCTGCTTTCAAATATAGAGCAACATTAGATACACAATTTGCTACCTAAAATAACTTTTTTAGGAAACCGTTTTGAACTTTCTCCAGGTTCCCATAGCTGACACTAGGATTTAAGTATATTATATAGAATTGCTATGCAAGCGTCTGGGCTTGAAAAAGCTTTAAAGCAGCTGGTACATACTGGGTTCAGCTAGAGGGGAAAGAGGAACAGAAGATTGATCCTGAATTCCACTGAGTGTTCAAAACAACCTGAAACATATAAATATGACACTTGTCTAAATAATGCAACACAAATACTTAAAACAAGGAACTTGTTCAATTATTGTCTTTTGAGGATTCAGAAAAACATTTTGAAGCCCCTTGCAAAATGCATGACATCGTTAATCTGTGAGTGCTCCCAATAGAAATGCACCAGTGTCCCTCTGTTTTCTAAGACTTACGGATGCATACAATAGTATGACAGCTTCATCTGTATAAAGCATGTAGATATAGAGGTAGTCTTCAATTTATGGCCACAATTTATGTTGCTAAGTGACAAATTAGTTAAGTGAGTTTTGTCCCATTTTATGACTTTTCTTGCTACATTTGTTAAGTGAATCACTGAAGTTACTAAGTTAGTAACATGGTTGTTAATTGAATTTGACTTTCCCATTGACTTTGCTTGTCAGACCACAAAAGGTAATCACATGATCCTGGGACACTACAACTGTCATAAATATGAGTCAGTTGCCAAGCATCTGAATGTTGATCATGTGACCAAAAGGGTGTGCTACCATGATCATAAGTGTGAAAAACAGTCATAAGTCCATCACATTACCATCACATTAACATAGAAATTAAAAAGTGGTAGGGCCAAAATATGGTCTTGATTACACTCTGCTAGTTAGCACTACATTTGAGAGGTATATTGGAGCTGTAGCGCATTCCACTTTCAGTTGGGGTGCACTTAACAGGGTAACAGTCAATTGCACGTACTTTGAATTTCTTCCAAGGAGTTGCTCTACAGATGGAGTCAAAGGCCTGCTTGAGGTCTATAAACAAAAAGCGAAAGGGTTGGCTTGGGTGGTTGAGTATCTTTTTCAGCCAAATGGGAGACTATTAATCATTAATCATACATAGAGTAGCCTGCCCCAAAGTCTGTCTGTTGCTGCACTAGGAGATTTTCTCCTCCCAGCCAGTCTAGGAGCTTCTAATAAAGGCATCTGGCATAGACCTTACTAGTTATGCTAAGCAGACTCACTGGGTGGTAATTGGCTGGGTTGTCTTTCCCCTCCTTTTTCCAAGAGGTAATTATGGCTATGTCTCATCTGTGGAGATGGAGGCTGTGTTACTGAGGTAAGTGAAAAGAGACACTAACATTGTAGCCTTCTCTTAGGATAGGTTTGTATCAGGTTAGGGAGAATTAAGCTGGGGGGGGGTTTCTGAATTTTAAGTGTTTAATTAGTTTATGTACTTCAGCAACTGAAACTGGAAGCCACTCCGACACAGATTCTTCTCCTAAATCAGTCTAGACATCTTGTAAATTACATAAAGACTGAAAATGAACTTTCCAGATATTTCCTGGGATATAACACTTCAAGACAAGAAGCCTTTATTGTTATAGAGCAGGGGTGTCAAACTCATGTCATCACAGTGGCATCACGTGATGTATTGGAACTTTTTCCCCCTTCTCTAAACTGGATGTGGGCGTGGTCAGTGCATGACGCATCCAGCCCGTGGGCTGGGAGCATGACAGTCCTCTTATAGAGGATAACAACAGAGTCTTGAAAGACTGTCAGAGATTCTCTCTGCCCCGTTTTTGTGCTGAAGAGAATCAAGGCAGGCTATTTTGAGTTTCTTTCTCATGCTTCTCGCTTTCCCAGAGTTGAATTGCCATTTTTCCTATCTTAATAATTTCTTTATTCAAAGGTTGTCTCTACATTCCATTACCATATAGGATCATATATGCCTTTCATTGGCATTTTGGGATATTATGTCCAACACACACACACAGCTAAAAATAATTCTATATTGCCCAGTTCCTATGCTTGTTAACTTGTAATTGTTTATTTCATTTTAATTTTGTTCACTGTCAGAGAATGATGTGTTCAAATAGGTGATTTTATAAATTGGTTAAATAAATAAAACTAAATATATAAGTTTAATCCCTTATAAGGGAAATGTAATTGGTCTGAGTTAAAGATCACTTTTCTTGGAGTCAGCAAAGTTCATGGCTGTGAGGGAAACAGATCTATATTCCATAAAACCTCAACTGAACAAGTAGTCTGGTGTGAAACAAGACTCTTCACAAAGATTGCTTTATTGGATTAAGCCTCATAGCAATGAAACCAATACAAATTAGTGAAATCAATGAGAATTTAACTTTCACCAGGTAGAAGTGATGAAAATAATTGCTTCCTATTATGAATTTTCTTGATGGATAGTGAGGATTAAGCTGGAAAAAAGTCATTGGCTAGAAAGCTTTGGACATATTTATAATTTTGGAACTATATAAGTACTATATTAACTAATATGCAAAGAACTAGCTAAATATATGTATATTCAGAATAAATATAAGACTGCACAGAACAGGTTGTATTTTTGTCATCCAAAACAACATCTTTACTTCACAAAAGTTCTGCTTCTTGTTTTTGTTTAACTAAGTCTTAATGACAAACAATTGGCAGTTTACACAGCGCAATAAGTAAAAATCATACATTTCAGCTTAGCAGACAATATGAAGAAGGCCAGGTGTTTTTTTTATCAGAAAAATAAAAAAGAAACAGAACCAAAATACAGTGAATTTAAGAAAGGCTATATCCATTTTTACAGCAAATATGTGGGCCTAATTGCTGGCACTGACCTGGCTTTTTAAAGCAGGTGTATGCAATTAATTCAGATTTTTAGCAAGAACAATGTATCTTTCCTCTGTTCTACATATAGAGGAAAATGTGGAAAGAGAAAAAAAAAACTAACAACACAGAAAAGAGAGAGAGGGAAAGAGAGAAACAAAAAGAAAAGTAGAAGTTGGATGGGTTGTGCTTCATATCGGCCTGGACCCTAGAGAATGCAGCTCACCAAAGAAAAGAGTTTCTTTAACAGCCTTATCCTGAAAGGCATTTTATTCCAGTTCAGATAATTGGCCAATAAGAGATCAATATATTATGGATGCAGGATTATGAGATTTAGACTGAAAAATCTAGGCAAAATAGAGAAAACACTTGATTCTTTGCTCCCATTTTGTGGTTGTCTGAATTTTTTGCAACCCACACCCAATAATCCTCATATGGATGAACTTTAAACAAAACTTTTGAACAAAAGCAGTTGACTAAAATTGTAACTCAGAAAGCAATAACCACATGAAAATATATATCCTGTTGTGATCAGCTGCTTGATGATCTGCAGGTTTACTTCCTGACAAGGTCACTAATGTATATGTATCTCCCAGCTCCTTAATAGAGACCTGCATAAGTTCATTTGAGTTACTTTCCTACATTTCCTTTTTCTTCTTACACTCTTTTAGTAACAAGGAAAAGGCCCCAATTGCAAAAAACACTAAATACTGTGTAAGCTGTAGAAAACAACTGTTATGTCCCTGGAACTTGCCAAAGTCCCCACCCAGGTCCGTTCATGCTGCGGGGGCGTTTGCTGCCCCTCATTGGCTGGCCTCCCTCGACGGCCGGCTATAAAAGCCAGCTGCAGGGTCCGGCCAGCCGCTGATCGCTGTGAGCCTGCTCCAGGCAGGGCTAACACGTTCAGTCCTTTATTGTTACAATAAAGTCTTGTTGCACCAAGCCCTGGTCTAGCCTCTCATTGCTCAACTACAACACTGGCGACGAGGGTGGGATGGCTACCAGAGGCAATTTGCAACAGCTGAAATCACTAAAACCGCTGAGCCGCAGCCGCGCCGCCGGAGAGCTCGGTCAGCAAGAGCGAAAGTAATAAGCGTCTGTAGCCGCTTGTTAGCAAGCTACAGGGGAAAGTGAAGCGCTGCGAGCCGCAGCCGCTCAACACAAAAAGAGTGCGAAATTCAAATGGCTGTCATTTGGATTTCTTGCCGGAATACAGCGCGGTGCTGTTATTCCGAATCACTGACACTTACGCAGGCACGAAATTCAAAGCGCTATCAGAGGCGGCAAGCCATCACCGCCTACGCTCTCCAGGAGCGCGAATTCAAAACGCTGCCAACAGCCGTTGCAGCTTAGCCACAATTGTAGCCCAGAGAGAGAGCAGAGAGGTTCTGTGGAGCCTCTCCAGAGCTGTAGTCACTAGCCTGACAAGAGCACAAAAGTGCCAATTTTGTTGTCCCAGAGAGATTTTCTCAACAGCATAACGCACAGGAACCCTCATCATGAACTCCAATCCAGCCTTCCCACCGTTCAAGCCGGAAGAAGAAAAGTGGGAGTCATACAAGAATCATTTTAACCACTACATCGACGCTATCGGTCTGGCTGATGCTGGGGAGCACAGAAAAAAGTCATTCTTCCTCAGTTATTGCGGAGCCATCGTTTTTGATACCGCCACAGCACTCGTCGCTCCACGTGAGTTAAAGAATGTCCCCTGGGCAGAATTGCTAGAGATTCTCACCAATCATTACTCCCCCAGACCATCACAAATCGCAAGGAAGCAAGCGGAAAAGGAAACCGTCAACCAATATATGGCCGCCTTGAGGACTGCAGCCCTCCACTGCGGGTTCGGGAACTATCTTGATGACATGCTCCTCGACCAGCTCGTCTGCGGGGTCAAAGACTTTAACCTCCAAAGGCGACTACTCGCCAGGAAGGACCTCAACCTGTCCCAGGCCGTCGAGGAAGCCTTGGCAGCTGAACTGGCAACCCAGTCAGCCACTGAAATTCAAGGTCCCGTTCCCAAACAAAGCTGCGCCACCGTTCATTCAGAAGAGGTAGTCAACGAAGACGATCCTAACGATCAAACAGACATCCACCGCCTCACCCATGCCAAACAACCACAGGCAGGAGCCAGGCAAGAAACCAACAGCGCACCCAAACACATCATCCTATGCCTATCCTGTGGCGGACCTCACTCGAGAGCTACGTGCAAATTCAAGGGTGCCATCTGCAACCATTGCCACAAAAAAGGCCACATCGCTAGAGTCTGCCAGGCCGCGCACAATTCAGCACAAAAGGTTCCTTCCTTTTCCCATTCTAGGCCCCAAAGGCAAGTACTAAATTGTCACACTTGCTACCATGCTAACCACACCTGTCACTCTATTAGTAAAATAACACTCTCCATTTTATTAGAAGGTAAACCTTGTCGTATGGAGGTTGACACGGGGTCAGCGCTCTCAATCATCTCTTGGAGCACCCTCAAGAAAATCCAGCCCAGACTATCCAGAAACCAGCTCCAGAAGTGCCAGATCTCCTTGAGGGATTATCAGGGAAAAGACATTCCAGTACTCGGCAAAGGCAAGTTCCTTGTTAATTTTAAAGCTTTCAAAGGCCACCTGCCTCTAGTGGTAGTTAACGGCAACCTCCCCAGTCTCCTGGGGCTTGATTGGTTCCCCTACCTCGGCCTAGGGTTAACAGGAGTCCATGCTGTCTCAGCTTCTGACACTGACTCCTTATTCACTGACTACTCAGACGTATTCAGTAATGAGTTGGGGTGTTATAATGGTACCCCCATCTCGTTTGCTGTTGACCCCCAAGCGGTCCCAGTCCGGCTGAAACCGCGCAGAGTCCCATTCGCCATTCGGCCTAAACTAGATGCAGAACTCGATAAATTATTAAAGCAAGGGGTCATTGAGCCGACAGACTTCGCCAAATGGGAGACGCCAATTGTCACACCCCTTAAAAAGGATGGTAGCCTGAGAATTTGTTCAGATTACAAAACAACAATCAACCGCTTTTTACAAGTTAGCGCGTACCCAGTCCCGGTCATTCAACATTTATTGCATACCTTTGAGCCTGGCAACATTTTTGCCAAATTGGACATGTCACAAGCGTATCAACAGTTCCCTGTTGACAACCAAACAGCCGAACTGCAGACCATTGTGACCCACAGGGGTGCATTCCGATGCAAGCGTCTCCAGTTTGGCGTAAGTGTTGCCCCGGGCATCTTCCAATCCCTCATGGAGCGTATACTACAGGGCCTCCCTGGCGTAGTAACCTACTTCGACGACATATTAGTCTCGGCCAGGGACAGACCCCAACTCTTCCAGAGAGTCAGAGCAGTGTTAGACAGGTTCAGACAGCATGGCCTCAAATTAAAAAAGGAGAAATGTGCCATTGCCACTAGACAGGTGGACTTTCTGGGCTATAGAATTGATGCCTCAGGCATTCACCCCCTAGAGTCCAAGGTCAAGGCAATTCATGAGGCACCCACGCCAACCACTAAAGCCGAGCTACAAGCCTTTTTGGGATTATTGAACTTTTATGCATCATTTCTACCTCACAAGGCATCTGTAGCAGAGCCTTTACACAGACTCTTAGATAAAAAAGCACCTTGGCACTGGGGACACAAGGAAGACACCGCTTTTCGCGCAGTCAAATCACTGCTCACATCTGACGCGGTCCTTATTCAATTTGACCCACACCTTCCACTGATACTAGCCGCGGATGCATCCCCTTTTGGGATTGGCGCCGTATTAAGCCATAGACTGCCCAACGGCTCCGAGGCACCAATCACCTTCTTTTCCAGAACGCTCTCAGCGACAGAGCGTAACTATAGTCAGATCGACAAGGAGGCTTTAGCCGCAGTGGCCACGGTTAAGAAATTTCATGAATTCCTGTTTGGCCACAACTTTGAGCTAATCACGGACCACAAGCCTCTCCTGGGTCTTCTTTCCGGAGACAAGCAGACTCCCCAAGTGTTGTCTCCCAGAATGACGAGGTGGACCTTGTTCCTGGCGGCTTATTCGTACAAGCTCATCCACCGCCCAGGAAAAACATTAAGCCACGCAGACGCCCTCAGCCGCTGCCCCCTGCCAGCTCCAGCGGAAGACCCGGCCCCGGTCCATGCCATCTTCGATGTCACCGAGCTCGACCTTCCTGTCACCGCCCTCGACATCGTCACCAAATCCAAGACGGACAAAACCATCGCCCAGGTACTGGACTGGGTGAGGAGGGGGTGGCCGGGCTCTAACCTCCCAGCCGAATTCACACCTTTTAAGACCCGTCAACAGGAACTGTCTAGCATACAGGGCTGCCTGCTGTGGGGCACCCGGGTTGTTATTCCGGCCTCACTTCGCACACCAGTCTTAGAGGCACTACACGAGGGCCACCCGGGCATCGTCCGGATGAAGGCGTTGGCACGGAGCTACGTCTGGTGGCCTGGCTTGGACGACGACATCGTCAAGTGGGTAAGCTCATGCCAACCCTGCCAGGAATCCAGACCATCCCCTCCAGTCACCACCCCCACAAAGTGGGAGAGCGCCAACGCGCCTTGGTCAAGGCTACACATTGACTTAGCGGGTCCAATACACAGCAAAACCTTCTTGGTGGTCATAGATTCATACTCTAAATGGATTGATATGGCCCAACTATCCACGACCACCACGCTAGCAGTTATCAAGGCTCTAACTCGCCTATTCGTAACACACGGGCTACCATAGTTTCGGATAACGGCCCCCAGTTTGCCTCAACAGAATTTAGCCGTTTTGCCACAAATCTTGGCATCTGACATATCTTCACGGCTCCCTTCCATCCTGCCAGCAACGGACTGGCGGAGAGAGCCGTTAGATCCACAAAAGAAGCGTTAGCCAGATTCAGCAAAGAAGATTGGCATCACAGACTTTCCCGTTTCTTGCTAAGCCAGCACTCGACCCCTTGCATGGTCACCAACAAATCCCCTGCTGAACTTCTGATGGGTAGACGCCTAAGAACTGTGTTGGATAGGCTCCACCCTCACTATTGCCCTGACACCCCTCTCGCTTCAATGACGGGGGTCAGAGATTTTGTCTTGCAGGAACATGTATTTGCAAGGAACTATGCTGGAGACCCACTGTGGATTCCAGGAGTGATAGTAGCCATCACCGGCCCCCGGTCGTACCAAGTCCAGCTGGAAGACGGCCGCATCTGGAGAAGACACCTGGACCAGCTGAGGAAGCGACAGGGTACCTTCGCCAGTGTCGGATCGTGGGCTCAGGTCGACCCCCAGGTGCCACGCCAAGCTTCCATCGAAGACCATGCCAGAATCTCTTCACCACCACCGCCCGGACCAGGGGAGCAGGCAGTAGACCGGGACTGCCCGATGGGTCCGCCACCAGAACCAGTGGACGGGGCCACGACATCACCAACCAGAAGCACTACACCGGTGCCTGTGCAACCTACAGGGCGAGGCTGCACCCCATCACCAACCCCACCGGGTCCCTTGAACTCTGAGACACTTGGTAACTCACTGGAGTTACAACGCTCGGGGCGCCAGCACAGACCGCCCGTTTATTTAAGTGACTATGCGTGTTCGCATCTGGGGGGAAGGGGTGTTATGTCCCTGGAACTTGCCAAAGTCCCCACCCAGGTCCGTTCATGCTGCGGGGGCGTTTGCTGCCCCTCATTGGCTGGCCTCCCTCGACGGCCGGCTATAAAAGCCAGCTGCAGGGTCCGGCCAGCCGCTGATCGCTGTGAGCCTGCTCCAGGCAGGGCTAACACGTTCAGTCCTTTATTGTTACAATAAAGTCTTGTTGCACCAAGCCCTGGTCTAGCCTCTCATTGCTCAACTACAACAACAACAGCGATGAATTGGCAAGTTGGGAACAGATTTGGTCTTTGAACTGTCTCCCATCACTATTCACAGATCAAACATACATATACAGGTGTCAAAGATTCATAGATCTGAGCTTGTTAAATGCTTGATACTGTCTATCTTGTAGACATTCAAGATATTTGTCTTGTTTCCATGGTGATACAACAATGCAAATTTTTTTTTTCCAAAGGCCGAAAGTGTACCCAAGTCTTTTGTTCAGATTGTCTCAAGGTGCTGAAAGGAGCTATAGCTTTTGAACCCCCGAGACTTCAATTTCCTTTACTCATAATTTTGAGTAACTTCTTCATTTCTGTCATTCGACAAGGCAAACTCATAAAAAATGTCACATAGTTTCTTGTCATCCTATCATAGATTTTGGTCAGCACATATGTTTGAGCCGGAAGAAATTTGGAAAGAGGTTCTTTCTTGCTGAGATTTCAGATTTTTATTCCTGTTTCAAAATCTATATTTTGAGAATTTAGCATTTGATCTATGAAACTACTTTAAATTATATATTATCAGCTTAAGCAGAACAAGATTCTGCTCTATTTGTTTACTAGTTCTATACCCGTGCTTCACTACAAAAATATGTGATCAGGCTTAGTTAGTTATTAGTTAACCTAATCTTACGTAGCTTTTTCTCTGGTAATATTACACTAATAACTAGAGCATACAAAACATTTGCTAGACCAATACTCGAATACAGCTCATCAGTCTGGAACCCACATTACGTATCTGATACTAACACAGTTGAGAAAGTCCAGAAATATTTCACAGGAAGAGTTCTCCACTCCTCTACTCGTTGCAGAATACCTTATGTCACCAGACTCAAAATTCTAGACCTAGAAAACCTAGAACTATGCCGCCTTTGGTCCGATCTAAGTATAGTATATAAAATCATACATTGCAATGTCCTACCTGTCAATGAGTACTTCAGCTTCAACTATAATAATACAAGAGCATACAATAGATACAAACTCAAGGTTAATCGCATCAAACTTGATTGCAGGAAATACGACTTCAGCAACAGAGTGGTCGATGTCTTGAATACTCTACCTGACTCTGTGGTTTCTTCCCCAAACCCCAAAAACTTTAACCTTAGACTGTCTACTATTGACCACACCCCTTTCCTAAGAGGTCTGTAGGGGGCATGCATAAGCACACCAATGTGCCTCCCATCCCTGTCTTATTGTTTCTTTTATTTTTTTATTTTTCTTATATGTATCCATGTATTCATAGCTATGTTTTTACCATGTTTCTCACAAAATAAGGCCGAGCTTTATTTTTTTTTGACCCCCGAAAAAACGGCTAGGCCGTCATTTTGGGAGTGACTTAATTCCCCCCCTTGCATCCTCGGGTGGGCGGGCGGTGATGGCTTGGATGTTGACTTTGGCGGCTGATGCCAAAGTCAACACAGGCAGCACCATATCCGGGTATGCAAAAAAAGTACTTCCTAATGGCAAGACCCCCTGCCATTCCCCCCATTTCGCATGTTTAATATAGGCCTTAATTTTGGGGGAGGGGCTTAATTTGATTTTATGCCGATAAAACATGCTGGGACTTCCTATTGCGGGAGGCCGTATTGTTGGAGAAACATGGTACTTATACCTATTGTCTTGTAAGCAATTGACAAAAATAAATAAATAAAAAATAAATAAATAAATTAGTTTTTGGGAAGGAAAATAAGGTGGGAAAATGTGCCTCTGGCTACCAGCATCCATTGATATTCATCTGGCTAGTGTCTTGTCAGTGTGTGAGAGAGTTGAGGCTGTTTGGAAACTGAAACATGTAAACTGAAACAATATTTGCTGTGTGAGCAAGAAGGAGACAGCAAGGAGCCTGGACATGACTTAGCTCAACTGTTCTGTACTAAAATTGGTTGCTGCTGTGAAACTGAAACTGAAACTCCTCCTCTCTGCTTGTGTTTTGTATTTGGAACAGATTTCTTTTCAGGTGGGGAGGGGGAATAGAACTCCTTAGCAGCAGAGCCAGAGGTGGTATTCAGCAGGTTCTGATCAGTTCTGGAGAACCAGTAGCAGAAATTTTGAGTAGTTTGGAGAACCAGCAAATGCCACCTGTGACTGCAGATTTTACAGTATCCTTCCTCTGCCACGCCCACCAAGCCATGCCACAGAACCGGTAGTAAATTTGAATCCCACCACTGATCAGAGTGTGTTAAATATATATACAAAATATATACAAAATACTAATACTCTGAGGTCATTTTGCAAAATCCTTTCTTAGTGAGCACCTAGAAGCCAAGAGGAATATATGTGCCAAATTTCAAGTTTTTAGGCTTTATGGTTCTGGAGATTTTATGATGATGCATGAGTGGTATTTCACTTTTATACATATAGATTCAAAGTTAGATTCCATTTATTTCCAGCATTTAATAGCACGCAGCAGGCATCATAAACCCATATTTGCACTTCCTCACTCTAGCTGCCATCAGTTATCAAAAATAACAACACTGCTAATACTGCAAAGAAAACACAAGATAGTTTTTTCTAGAGAGAATGGAAAATTTTGATCTAGAGGTGCTGGTTTTCTCAGACACTCCTCCTGACCCCATTTTATAATTTGATAATGACAATCAACACTGGACCATATTATCTAAAGCAAAATCAACCAAGCATGAAGGTATCATCTTCAGTGCACAATTACCTTATCAAAGAAATCTTGGCAGGGTATTTCTTTTCGTTCTGCTCTATAATTTCGAATGCACTACTGGGAAGCTGGAGATGAAGCCAAGTATTGATTCTTTCTAAGATAATGTTGTTTGTGGATAGCAAGAGTGTCAGCAATATTGTGTGTAAATATTTACTCTGTCAAATACCATTCAGCAGACAATGCATACATATTATTAGAGCTATAAATGCCACTAACTTCATGAATATGCACTATCTTGCCCTTTAGCTGTGCAGATTCTGAGCAGGACTTTAAACAGGACAAAATAGAGTATGAGAAATGTGTTGAGGAAGCTGACACAAGGCAATAAAAAGAATAGCAGACAAAAACAACTCTTCCAGCTTTCTTGTTGAATTTCTTTTCACCAAGCTGTTTTAAAAAGTGCAGGCAAACCTTTAGTGGATACATGGTTTACTATTTCATTTTGAGGTGACACTCAAGGACCACAACGGCTAGGATGTCATTGTATGGAATATTTGATATTGGAGAATTTATGGGTTTTGTTTGTTCTGTAGCTTGGGAACATTTAAAAAATGGTACTTGGGGGTTTTTTGCAAGAACAATATGATAAATTTATGCCATCCATTTGCTGAAATGTCACAAGTTCTGCACACTCTAGGGAACCCCAAAACTAATATTTGGGGAGGGGGAAATCACATCTGCTCCAAGACTTATAAACAGAGAGATGAAAAAAAAGAATAGGGAACTAGAAAATACCAACAAACATTTTAATTAAAACATTATTGATCAAAAATTCTCACAATTGTGATTGTGGGCAGTGGGGAGTGATTGTGGGCAGCAGTCAAAGGCTACTGTCTCAATGTTCTCTTAACACAATTGGAGAGCACTGGTTGGGACAGGCTCCTAATATTTTTCACTTGATGATGGTTCCTTACAAATTTTGGCATCAGAGGCATCATAGGTCTATGTTACAACTGCTAGGAAGGAAAAATTAAAGCACTCTGTTCACTTTGCATTACAGTAGCAGACTTCCCACGAAAATTGGGGGGCACATCTAAACAGGACACTGGACTTTATATGAAACATGATCCAGAAAATGTTTCATTTGTTATATTTGGGTTACATGAAAAAGAATTTTAAAGAATTTTTTTACCCTGCCTTTATAATTTTTATAAATAACTCAAGGTGATGAACATATTTATTTCCTCCTTTTTCTCCTACATTCCCCACAAGAACAATTCTGTGAGGTGAGTTGGGCTGAAAGTGACTGGCCCAAAGTCACTCAATTAGCTTTCATGCCTACGGTAGGACTAGAATTCAGTCTCCTAGTTCGTAAACTGATGACTTAATCACCATATCATATTGGAAATATAGAAAAATGTTTATTATGTCAATGAGCATAAAAAAAGAAAATAGAAAAATATTTGTTCTCCTTCCCTTAGCTCTCTAAAGAATTCCCTTTCATCAGAGAGGAGGAACGTCATCCATTGAATAAGGGATTCAAGATAAACAAAATAAAGAGAGTTTTCCACAAACTATGGATTTTTTTCTTAAAATAATTGTGGGATTTGGAATTGGGAGGGATTTATGGAGGATAAAGCTTATTACCCAACTGGGACACTTCCGGATTGTCGGCTTCGGTGACAGCAGGGATTCGCGTTTCTCCGCGATCCCTGCTGTACTAGCCGCCTTGGTGCCTCCGATCCTGACGGATTTGGAGGCTAAGGCTGCCCTGTTGGGGCAGCTGAAGAAAGGGGGGATCCGGACAGGGGTTGAGAGGTATCGCAAACCCCCTCCCCAGCTGGCAATAACCCCCTTCTCTCAAGACGGTGGAGCGGCGGTCTTAATGGCCGCCATAAAGAAGCCGGCAACTGGATAAAGAATGTGCAGGAGGAAGAAGAAGAAGTTTTAAAACGAAAGTTTTTTCTTGGTCGAACCGGGACCTTAACGACATATTCAACACCTGGGAAAGTATTGGCTTTTTTCTGGATGCTACAATGTTCCCGATTGATGTTTTCAGCGGCGAAGAAAAGTGATGAAAAGGGAAAGTTACTCTCCCTCCCTTATGGAATTAACAAATGGACAAGGGAAACCTGCCTTTTAATAGAAGGTAAAACCTAAACTTCTTTGTTATAAGTGGGAAGGGAGAGGCTTGGGAAAAAAAATTTTACTCTAAGACTTTGCTGGAGGAGATGCCTTGAAGATAAAGAGAATAGAAATTAATTCTAAAAAAGATTTAAAGCACAGACTGGATGTTTTTTCGTTCCCTAATTTGACTTCACCCCTAGAAGAGAAATTGTAAAAAGAAGAAGTTTGTACTCTGCCTGGACTGTTTGATGAATGCGGGATTTTGGGACTTTTGGGAACTGTTTTAAGTTTGGAAATAACTGATTGGCTTAATAATAATAAGAGGATACAGAAAAAGAAGAAGAAACAGTTTAAAATGGCTCTATCTCTTGATGAACTAAAAAAACAATATTTAAAAATAAGGAAAGAAGGCAAAGATGTTATGGGAGAAGCCCTTTGTTTCCTAGATATGGCGCTTGACATGTGTCAGCAAATTAAACAACAGCTGGAAGAAGCCAAGGAAGAAGAAGCCATTTTTAATGAACTAAATGGTGTGACTAAGAAAGAAAGGAGAAAGAGAGGAGCGAAAAGGAAGGACTTAAGAAATAAAAAAATATTTATGAAAGAGAAAAAGAAGATGCAAAAACAACAGAATGCTAGAAAGCAAAAGGAAAGAGGAATGCAACAGAAAGGGGAAACCAAGAAGGCAGAAGTTTGGAGAGGAGGGGGTAAAAAGTTTAGGCGGGCTAAGAAGGAAAGGGAAAAGGGGGAAAAACGTTATAAAGGTATAAAACAAGATGGAGAAAAGAAATTTTTTTTTAGGGATAATGGGTAATGTATGGGGGTTTTTTTCTTTAAAAAAAGGGGATTCTGCAAAGTACACATGAGTATTGTAATAGTGGTATTTGTATTATAAGTAGATAATCAGAACTTTTTAAGATCTAATAAAAGACTAAAATATTAAGGTATAACTTTAAAATGTTTAATAATGAATGATTTTAAGTTTTAATAAAATACCAAAGGGAATGTTTAAAATATTAGTTTAAATATAGAGTTTAATAGATTAATGTGTTGACTGTTATGGATTTATTATTGTAGTATTGGTTTCTGAAATAGTAGAATGTACTAAGCAGAATCTGATTGGGATTTAGGTGTTATTTTAAATTTTAATTTAGGGGAATGATAGAAAGGCATCATACTCTGATTAGTGATTCCAGGGGAATCTATTCTTTTTTATATTGGAAATGAGACAGATGTAAATGGAAAAATGGACAAAAGATATAAAAATATTTTTCTTTAAAGCAAGATTAAATATATAAAACAGAAAGCTTATTACCCAACTGGCATCAGAGATGGTGTATTGCAGCAGAACAAAGACAGAAAATTTGTCTTTATATTGTGTTATCCAGACTGTTGTATTAATTGTTCAGGATATCATCTTCTTCAATTTTAAAAGCATACTAAAAAATAACTTAGTTGGTCCAAATGTGATCCAGAGCATCGCATAGGTAGTGTAATATATTCTGAGAAGCAATAACTCTCTTGGGTGTAAGAGAGTCCCAGACTTTTCTGGTGATATCATGAACTAAAAATGGAGTTTGCTTATAGCACTAAGATACAGGTTTTTTCATAGGTAACTGTTCAATCACTGTTGAAGAAGTGCTAGAATAGTGAGCTATCTAATAATTGGTTTATTTTAGTACTTCTTAGATGCTTAAACCATGCTATTCAATTCAGGAACAATATTGAATAAAAAGAATATTTGTTACAATTATACATGTTTTTCTCCCCTGCAGACTCAAAGAAGATAGGAATGATCAGGTTTACTAAGGCTGAAAGAATACCATTAATTCCACAAAACAATGCTTAGGCACAAAAGCATTCCAAATCTAATCCATAAATCAAACCCATAGGTCCAATATAATTGGAAGGGGTCAGGCAAATTGCAGACTAGAGGCAAAGACCAGGAAGTCTTGACTGCTTGAAGCAAGGCTGATGTTTGTAGACATGGAGCAATCAGTTAGAAGATTGTGAACATCATTTTCAATCACATGCCTGATAACTATGTAAACTATTATGCACTAGGAAGCTGAGCCCATCACAGACTCTATTAATAGCAATAAGGAAAATGAAGCTTCACAATCTTGTGTCACTGTAGTGCTCAGTTTGCTGTTGGCTTAAAAATCAAGACAAGTGGAATATGTTCAGGGCTCAAAGATATGGAAAGGGTGGGATCTAGTTAATATTTCATGCCAGGGCCAAAAATTCTGGAGGGTTTGTTTTTCTAGCTTCCAAATTTTTGACCACAAGTCCCCTCTCCTCTGCTTCGAAGTCAAATCTACAAATATTATCTGGAAATGACTTTAAAGACTGGCAGAATGCATCCATGAACACCAACTAGCAGTTAGAAGACATGATGGAAATTTTGTAATGTCACAACACATGGAGAGAATTAACCATAGTTTCAATTGGGAAACTGTGACCATCCTAGACCAAGCCAAGTCAAAAAACACTAGGGAGTTTCTAAAAGCCACCATTCTGACAAATTAGCCATCCAAAGGCATAGAGACATAATAATATCTATATACTATGCAAAAGAGATAATCAGTAAGCCAAAAAGGAAACAAAAATACAAAGGCACCTCCCTATCAGCAATCATCACTCAGATGAGCATAGATTAATTCCAAAATTAACATCAGACCAACAATCAATTAGATATTAATCCAATCAAGGAATGGCCAAACAAGCCAACAGTAAACAGTCCAACCAAAGAACTTCTCAGATCACCCCCACCAACACTAACAGGGAAAGCCACTAGATAGAATATAAACTGAGACCAAACCCCACTCCTTACTAGCACACAACCAATCTCAGAGAGTACCAAGAACCCCTTATTCATAATCTGAAATAGGAATTGCATGAATTTAGTCTTGGGGCGAGGGGTGTTTAAGAGTTATTGCAGAAACCTCTTTATGGCAATGTCTCAATGCAATCACATAGTTTTCCACAATTTCTGAAAGTTATGTGTCAATCTCCTATCATTTTGGTAGTGGTGCCAAATAATAATCTGTAATTATTCTTCAGTTAACACTTATTTAAAGAACTTTTCAGTGGATGTATTTTACTCTTAGAAAATAATTTGAAAAGCAAAATATAAATCATTTAAATGAAAAAAAAAACAGCAAATTCAATGCAATATATTAAAGTATATATAAAGGGCTCAATGCAGTATATTAAAGGGCTCAGACCTGGAATGGATTTTAAGACCTTTGTTGCTACTTTTGTCAAAGTTTTGCGGACTGTTGTAATTATGATTTAGCAAGCAGATGTTTTATGGTTTTAATTTTTTGTTGAAATTCTTAGGCAGGGAAAATAAAGTCAATTCATCATTCAAAAATAAAAAGTAAATTATTCTTTATTTTAATTCTTAAATTAAGTCAAAAATAAACCTCAAATCCATTTCTGGGAATGTTTGGGGCCTTCAACTCGCAGTAAGCATTGAATTATGTACAAAAATGTTTAACTTCTGTTCCTAACCAAGTTAATTTTGTAGTTCCCCAAATCACGGTCAGAACAGCAGCTGGCAGATACAGAATGGTTTTATGAACCACATTTAATCCCTGGGGATGCTGTGTCATAAAAACATACAGGCTGAAATCCTGTTGTATTTTCTGAGAGTAATCTAACAATTTAGCATTGCAAAGTTTACTTAAAATAAAACATGAATTTTATTACAGAAGTGTGTAACATGACGTTCTGTGTTGTGCTACATCACAGTAAAAGCTTACACTTTTTTAAGACAGAACCAATGAGAAAGTCAGCACTTTGCAAAAAAAAAAAAAAAATCCCTCATCCAGCTTGGATGCTTGTGGATCTTCTTTCTTGTTTTGTTCTTGTATATGTAACTGGGAAATAATATACTTCCAGAATATATATATGTAATATGAAGAACCATGGGTAATTGTTTTGCATACCAATGATATCAATGGTATCAGTCAGGTGAAAGTAGGAAAGCAAAAAATGATTAAAAATGACAAGGTATATAATTGTTGCAGATGATCATATATATTCCATATTAACTCTAGTCCTATGCAATGTACTGTATATTTGAGAGAAAAATATGTGCTAGGTATTACTCATCACTCTGCCATCTCAAGTCTGAATTTACCAGTCTTTGTCTGCTAAGTGGCTTCATTTTGTGGGGATGAAGAAAGCAAAGGGAATTGCATTAAGCTTTTTTAATGTCTCTGTATTGGTCATTGGCATGAAAAATCAATGGTCATGAAAGGAGGTGATGGTGTTCAGGAAATGTGCGTTTAGAATTTGCTCTTTTCAGCTGACAGTACAGGAGTAGAGAGATTAGGGTATGAGTAGCTACTGTATTCATGGGACATTTATCTTTTCTTCAGTGTTCACTTCAAAAATAAAATGGGCTAGAGCAAGTAATAAAGTATTGAAAGCATTTGCTGGAACATTCAGCATCTTATCTGAGTAAGCAGAATCACAGCTCAGCAAACAGGCACAAAGTCAGAGAATAAGTGTGTTACAGGTATTACCTTGGGAGTGTGAAATAAAGGATCTTCTTTGCACTCCTAATAAATTGGTCCCCAAAGAAATATTCTCTGAAACTCTAATTAACATAAGGAAGAAAATGCTTTATTAGGCATTGGACTCATTAAAATAGTGAGGCATTCATCCAGCGTTTATTCCTGATACTTAATCAGAAGAAATTAAATTATCTTTTTCATCTAAGTTAATTTGGTACTAACTATAATGTAGAGACCCAAAGCTATAAAGTATTAAATGTGCTTATAGCAGATATTGGTTAACTAATATTTCTATTTGCCTTATGTAACAACATGTCTTTTATTAATTTAGAAAGTCTGCCTAATGCCATATTTACACTAGTAGCAATTTTCATTTCTTTTTATGAATTAAAATTGGACTTTTACTGATTTTTGCTTGCTCACAAAAAGCTAAGAACTAAAAAGATTAAAATGTTTAAAGGGAAAGAAATTATTTTTTTTCTTTTTTAGAGTTGCATAGAAGAAAAACCTCTTTTGTAGGAAAACAGAAGCAATATCAATTGTAAAATAAAACCTGCAAAGTCGATTATCAGAGCTTTAAAGGAAATATTTGATTTATGGGCCTCTAAAGTGCTTCAACTTTTTAACTTTTAACTGGAACCAGAAGTTACTACTGAAGATGAACAGATCCAGGGATGGTCTTCAAAAATTTTAGCAAAAAATTCTCTGCTCAGTTGCTGGGTGGGCATGGCCAGGGTGAGCGTGGCCTAATTGGCCTCCTGCACCATGGGGGGTGGGGGGGGAGAGGCGTTTTTGCCCTCTCTGGGATCGGAGGTTTTCCTTGACCCTTTGGGAAGGCAAAAACTAATATCTAGCTTCTGAAGAACTTTCTAGAATGGGTCCTAATTGCAAAATTACCAAACATTTTGGTAATTTCAAATAGACTTATTGATAATAAATATTTATAAAAAAAAACTAATAGGTTTGTTTTGGGAACTTTTAATCAAAATTTTGGTAATTTTAATCAAAACAGTGAGAAATAATTTTACGGTTGCCACAGAACTCCATCATTGTGAGCATATAAATTGCATTTTTATGGACTTAAATATTATTTTTCTTAGTTTTTTACTCTTAACTTCAACAAAGCATTTCCTTGTCCATAAGTTTGCTGTCTTATGATACTACCAAACAGAGTAGTATTTGAGTGAATATGCACAGATATGTACACATAATTCTTAAAGATCAGGTATAAGAACCTATGGCTCACCAACTGTACCAGTTATGAGCGCACCAAGGAAATCACATGAAAGAGTTCAAAAATTAAAATATGACATTTTTTAAAATGAAATTATATAAATTTTGTGTAACACAACATTCTTATACCTTATACATTATAAACAATTGTTTCATCAATACCTCTAAACCAGTTGAAAAATCAAAAACTATAGGAGGGAATGTAAACAGTTGCATTCGGATGTGAAAAAAGACATGTCCGCTTCTATATATCATTAATTATGAAGGGAAATGCTATTTTTAATTGCTACCATTTCCTAAATGGGGGGGGGGGCTAAAGATAAAATAATTTGGTAGGTTCTAATAGACTGTTAGTTAATAAATTGTCAGAATTCTAATAACAGCTGCAAAGAGCAAAGGTTCAGTAGATGTGAAGTGGTAAAAAGTTGGGATGAAAAGTAGGACCACCATGGCCTTTTTCCCCCAGACACACACAGTGGAAAGATAATCTGTTCAATCAGAAAACTGCAGCATTGAATTTTGTATAAATTATATATATATCAAGAATATATGTTTTTTTTTCAAATTTGCGGCTTTGTATGTGATCTCCATATACGTCAGGGTCTTAATGTCTTGGGTCAGTTCTATGGTTGCCCTAGTGGCCATGAACTTCCAAACCAGTTTTGACTCTATGTCTAGGAAAGGCTAAAGGACTGGTATTGTAGCATTTGAAAGATAAATATATGGCTCCATTTAGTCAATGGATTGAAGACCTTATTGACATAAACTTTGTGTGGACAGGTATAATGAAATATGGGACACATTTATACAGAATACAATAGGTTAAAACTGATAGTTGAATAAATAAATCAGAAATATATACTGTACATATGTACTTAAATACTTGCATTAGATCAAGGGTATCAAACTCATGTCGTCATGGCAGGGTCACGTGACATATTGGGGACTTTTTTCCCCTTCGCTAAACTGGGCGTGGGTGTGGCCAGCATGTGATGCATCCAGCCCATGGCCGGGAGTTTGATAGCCCTATTATAACTGTTTACTGTTACAATGCCATATCATTCTATATTTTTGCTATGTTGTATTTTTTCACTTTTTTGTTGAAGCACTTTTTATGTATTTTTTTTCTCTTCTCTTTGACAAAGTTTATCCTTTTATCATTATCATTTTGCTCTATTTCTCTTTTTGTTATTAATTAAAAAGCAATTAAAAATAAATTTAAAAAATAGCTGAGATGGCATCTACAGCATCATGATCAAAAGCCTGCCTATTTATGTATCAATATCAGTTCCAACACGTAAAGCAGGAAGATTACTTGCACTATTTGCAAATATTATCAGTGCTAGATGTGAGATGAGCAACTTGTGCCCTGATGAACAAACAAGACATATGGCACAGTAGGAACAGAGATCCAAGAACAATTAAATGAGTTTATAATGAGGTTAGCTGCAGAAAGCATTTTGACAACCAAGCTGTGCTTTGCCATCTGATGATAGTGATGGATAAAAAGGAGATTAGAGTGTCCTCATCAAAATGATAGGACAAAGGCAGGGTTGTGGGGAGAAGCTAAATATGCACCTTAAGTTTGTATGATGTTCTCTGAAGAATCATTTATATTTGAGTGATTCCTTAGCCAGTATTTTATTAATTTCTTATTTCTTTTGTGCATGCCCTCTTGTTTTTTTGCTACATTATTCTCTGCAATGAGGGAACAATTGTGAGAACTGTTTTGCCAGATTTATCCTTTGAAGATAGCAAAACCAGATAAGCTATCAGATCTGACGTTCACATAGCAGCCTTCAAAGGATTCACTATGGGTTTGAAGCATATAAACAACCAATGATTGATTATTCTAAATGAAAAGAGGACGGTCTAGAAACCATCCACCATGGCTGGATATGCAGGTCCATAATTTTTCCAGTGCCATCTTAAATTTCCAATATGATTTGTCACGTTACTACCGATGCGTACAAGTGGCTTGTCGCACAGCAAAGTCACTGCACACATAAATCAGAGTAAATACTTTCTATATGACAGATCATTTGACACAAGATGAAATGGTTGCCCTGATTTTTAGGTAGCTTTAAAAGAGGAAATAAATTGGAAGGTAAATATAATATGCCAAAAATTATGTTTGTAGACAAAGTCTGTGCAGGTAGCACAGTGCCCTCCTCCAAGAAAAAAATCCTCTTATTTTAAACCAGTGCCATTGTGACTTTGAACGATCTAAACAAACTGTTGTATGCTGAGAACTACCTGTATTTCCTTTTTATAAAATAAATGAACAACTGTGTTACTAAATTATCATCTGCAGTGATTCACTTAACAATTGTGGCCAGAAAGGTCATAAAATGGGGCAAACCTCACTTTACAAATGTCTCACTTAACAGCAGAAATATATATTGCAGACGCCATTAGTTCATTTTTCATCCTTATTTATTTATCTATACATACAAGCTTTATAATCCTTTGTACCAACTCTGCCTTTCTTCCCCTTACTTTACACTATTTATCCTACCTTATATTTCTTTCTCCATCAATTCATAGCCATGCTTGCTGCCTCTAGCACCAGTGCCCAAGAAAGCCTGCTGCAAGCTAAGCCCTGAGCATGGCATTATCTTGCCTAGCCTCATCGTGTCACTGCTACATAATAGACCTCAGCCTTTCCCCCCATTGAATATGATTGTGCTATATAAACTTCATTGTCTGCTGTTTTTACTTACCTGTTTTCTTATAGAATCGTCCTTTCTGTTGCCATGGTTTCAACACTAGATAATCAGAAGTGCCAGAAGAACAGGAATTTTTCCAAGGGAAAACAAAGGGAGCACATTTAGAGAGCATTGTTACAATTAATAATGGGATATTGGAGGAAAGAGCCAAATGTCCTGAGGTTTTTATTTTTGTAAATACAATGAAAAACACTTTATGAAATAGATACAAATGCCATCATTCCAGTAGACATGCCTCATTTTTGCTGGGGAAAAGAAAGTTTCCTATTTAGAGCTGCTTGTGACTGCAACAATAGCAACATTTTAACAGCAACCTTCAGAAATTTCTGCCCATTAAACTTATTTCTATAAACATGGAGAAGGCACTGATCACTATGTCTTCTTATCACAACTGAATTGAAGCTGTCCTCCCTACTGACAGAGAAAAATGTACTTTTAAAAACATATCCCATTTCAGTCCTATTTTGTTCCTTACATTCCTAATAATTCACATATATTCATTTTCACAGTCTCTGAGCGCAATTTAACAAGTACCGCTTGTCCAAACATATGTCATGTTTCAGTTAAATTATAGATCTAGTATTATTTTGCTGCTATCTTTTATAAACCAAAAAAAGTTGATTTATCTCACTAGAAATGTGGATAAGGGGAAAAAGAAAAAAAAGTAGTGCTGAAGGGAATGTACACACTTAACGGTAGTCCCACATCACCAACATAAAGAATGAGACCTATAATAGGCAACCTATTGATTTTCCATAGAAGGTTTTTAATCAAACAACCAGGGTTCATAGGGGGGACAAAACTCTGCTACAATACAAAATTGTTCTTCATATACTAACTATTTTTCAAACTGTGTATAAATGAGGTTACCCATTGGACATATGAGCATTCTTGGGCTTCATATATCACTAGAAATGAAAAAAAATCTCTCTGGAAAAAAGGGGTTTACCAACCACCCAGGAAAACTGGAAGGTAATTGCAGGAAGAAAGAGAAGAGATTTGCAATCTAACTAAAATCCCATAATCCTGATTTATTTCTTTTCTGACTGTTAAAAAGAATGTTTCACAGTCTTGCCACCTAGGAGACTTTAAAGCACAGAGGGGAGTTTCGAGCACAGAAGGCCCAAAGGACAGAAATTCTGTGGCGTTTTTTCCCTTTTTCACTGCAATATAAAATTACAAGAGAGACAGTTTGGTGTAGTGTTTAAAACACCAGACTAGATACCAAGATACTGTGAGTTCTAGTCCTGCCTTAGGCACTGCTCTGTGATCTTGAGCCAGTCCTTGTCTCTCAGCCCTAGGAAGAAAGCAATGGTAAGCCACTTATGAAAAAAAATTGCAGAGAAAATGGTAGAGCAAGGCTATCAAACTCACGGCCTCCAGGCCAGATGTGTCACATGCTGGCCACGCCCACACCTGGTTTAGCAAAGGATTACAATTAATACATCAGATAATGCCATGACGACATGAGTTTGATACCCCTTTGTAGAGACCAGTCATCCAGGCAGTCGCCAACAATCAACACTGGCTAAAAGGCATCAATACACATGCACACACACACACACACACACACACACACACACACACACACACATATAGAAATTCCCTTCTCACCCCTATGGGTTTTATGTATCTTCCTCAATCTTGGGATCCTCTTATCAGAAGCCTGTGAGTTTGAGGCTTCTGTGCAGTAGCTTAGCTGTTCCTTGCACTGTACTCTTCTAACCAAAGAGCTCTGATCTTGATCCTGGGATGTGTTGAAGCTATTCTCCTAGCTTAAGAGTCATAGCCTCGAGAGCTCCTATGACCACCATGACCACTTTGGCCTTTACTTTCCACATCTCTTCTAATTCCTTATTCAGGCCCTAGTACTTCTTAAGTTTCTCATACTCCTTCTTCCTTATGAAACAATCAAGTACAGTACATCTCTTAACAAATTACCACTGTAACTTCATGGCACCTGAAGTTTGATAAATCAGCAGGTGCTAAACTGAGGAAACGTTGTTTACCACATTTCCATGGAAGAAATGGCAGACTGAAAATGACTCTGCAAAAAGTGAAGGTGACCACTGAGCTGGAATGGAGAGCTGGAAAATAGGCTAGCTCTTCAATAATTTCTTTCTAGACAATGAGACTATTTGAGATTGCCCACAAGTATGCCTCACAGCTGCCCCTTATGAGGAGACCATAAGATAGTGGTCACCAATGGGGTTAGCATTCTGGGAGATGAGGGAATAATAATCTCACTCAAACCATGGTCACCATCTGTGAAAGGGAATTAAGTTTGCATATTTTCTTTTCTAATGACTTTCATTTCAGCTGTTTGGATCAATGTTTGACAGCACTGTATGCTTCCTACAATCCTTTGTCAACAAAGCTTTAACTGAAAGTTTAAGAATTTTAAAGTGAGGTAGAAAAGAAGTAAACAGTGAAAGGGAGTGTTTAAACTTTGATTTTAGAAAGCTACAAAGAGATTAATTAAGATAAATTTGAAATAAGATATGTGGAATTAAATATAAAAATGTTTTCAGTGGGAAAATGCTTTCATTTTGATTTTTTAAAATGATAATAAGATTTTAAAATCTAAACACTAGATCTGTGATGGTGAACCTATGGCACGTGTGCCAGAGGTGGCATAAAGAGTGGGCAAGCATGCCAGCCAGCTGGGCTCCAAAAACAGGCCATTTTCTGGGCCATTTTCAGGCCAGTTTTGGCCTGAAAAACAGCCTGAAAATGGCCCGAAACACGGCCTGAAAATGTATCGAAAAATGGTCAAAAAACAGGCCCTTTTTGGCCCATTTTCAGACCAAAAACGGATTGAAAAATGGGCTGAAAATCACCAAAACTGGCCAAAACCAGCTATGAAAATACCAAACAGTTGGTCTTTGGTTTTCTGACACTCTGGCATACTCACATGCACAGACATGCACACACGTTCTGGTATGGGCACTCATTGCCAGAAAGGTTTGCAATCACTGCACTAGATGGAACTAGAAAGAACTAGAGATTGCATTTAAAGGAAAAACACTCTTATACTTGACTTACAGAATGAAGGAAAATATTTAAATATTGGTGGTATTGAATGATATTTTAAAATAAAGAACTCAGAAGTTCATTTTAAAAGTGTCTGCCTCTATAGAGGGACTGTATCTAAAAGATGTTTTGGAAGAAGAGCAGGTTTTACCTGACAAGATTGAGACTACATTTAAACTGGATTTCTACAACAGTGATATTGAAAAAGATGTTAAACTAGACCTACAAAAAAAAAAAAAAACAGCAGCTATCTTAATAATTAAAATAGAAGTAAAAATAACAAATCAAGATAATTTGGATAATTTTCCTATATCAAATTTACAAAAGAGGCTTATTAAAGGTTTGAAGAATTTTATTAGAAAGGACAAAGAAAATTTCTAAATTATTTGAATTTATTAAGATTGTAAAAGAAAGGATCCATTTGTGCCTAGACCAAATATTGTGAATTCCACCCATCCACCTCATCAGAAATTACTGTCTTGTGGTTTCTTCCCAAGGAAAGGAAACAACTGTAAGGAGAAACAGTTTAGCCAATCTCAGGTCTCTCTTTTATCCAGAAGTTATCAAGGGAGCCAATCTACTAACCAGCTCCTTAAAATAATTTGCAAATGCTGGCTCAACTTTTTCACAGAACTGTCTTCAGTTGGCCATCTTCCCTCATGTTTTATAGATAAGTGATGGGATATAGGGGAATAAATCCTTTGGTGTATTTTAACAGAAGGTGATAAGTTATTAAAATTATTTATGTTTTTGGTTGAAGGTAGGAAGTCAATTCTTTGTATATTTTTCTTTACTAAATTCTTATTTTTTCTTTCTTTTCTAGTTTTCCTTCTTTCTTTTCTGTACCTTCAGCTTGTATTACTTTTTATTGTTGTCATTATAATTTTTAATGAAAATTAATAAAAAGAAAAAAACTACTGCTTACTACAGTTAATATAGTGTCTTCCCCTTTGTGGATTCATATTAATTTTATTTCAAAGTTTGAATTTATGAAGTTAAAGTCAAATTTCACCTTCAGAGTCCTCCACCAATGCATATTATAACAATGCATGTTTACTAGAATCAGAACAAATAGTCTGTTTTCATTTGCAAATCAAATGCATGTGTTGTGAATAATAAACATCCAGAATCAAATTGATACCCTTGAGAATGTTTGCATAAAAGTTGACTTGGTTTGATTTGTATTCAGAGTTGATTAGTTTGAGTAGTGCATTAAATGGAATAAATCAGAGCAGTTGAAATCAGTCTGATTTTCTCCTTTAAAAATCTAATTAATTAAAAGCATGTGGAGTGGTTAGACCAAAGCCTATCATATGTGGATAAAACACAAAATCTGTTGACATTAATTGGAGTTTCGTTGGTTCTAAGGGGCTTCAAGATGTTTTGTATGCAGCTGAATGCTTGAAATATATATGTTCAACTGAATGAGAATTTGCACTGATTATGGTGAGACTTGGCCATAATATAGCTACTTGAAAATTAAATTACTTGAAGCAAAGGATATTTTTAATTTAATATACAGTTTTTTTGTTTGTTCATTCAGTGTCAGATTTCTGGACAGCCTAATTTTATTTCTTTGTTTATTTGCAAGCATTGGTATGCTTCCCGTTCTCATGTTTGTAATTGTAATCATTTATTTGGCCTGGGAATTACATCTGTTGCTTTTGTACCAATGGGTATGAGGCTGCTCTGAAAATATTACAAGTTCAGTAAACATAGGCTCTGAAAGCAACTAATCAGATAGAGGGTGATTAGTCAATACCACAGAGAAATAGGGCAAGCACCAATGCACCAGACTTCATTTCTTATGAAAGAAAGAAATCAGAATATAACTGTAAACAGAAAGTGGTGGGATTTTTGTTGTTATTTGCTTTTCTGTTCAGTTAATTAAAAGTTCAGAACAAATGGCACATGTTCCTTGTTATCCTAACTAGCTGCTCAAAGAAATCTGAGCTGAGAGATGGGCAGCAAAATGAATTTGATAAACAAAGAAGTCCCATATTTATCTAAACTCAGCAAATCTTGTGAGAATGGAAAGGCAAACAGGGAGTGGGTAAAGGAAAGGGAGGGAGAGAAGTAATGGTGAGATGAGCAGCAAACAAATTTAATAAATAATTTAAAATTTGCTTTTTTAAAGGTTTCTTTCAAATTAACCTAACTTTTCAAAGCAGAAGTAGGTAGGTAACTGAGGGTCCTCCAACAAAATATCATTACTGTCTGCAATGCTGGATGGAGATGTTGAGAGTTATAAGGCAGATAAGGCACTCATTTATGTTTTTCTAAGCCTACCACAGACTTTCATGGCAACAATTGAAACCTGATAACACTCAGACTTATATACTGCTGCACAGTGCTTTTTCCAGCCCTCTTTAAGTGGTTTATGGAGTCAGCATATTGCCTCCAACAATCTGGATCCTCATTTTACTGACCTCAGGAGGATGGAAGGCTGAGTCTGGTGAGATTCGAACTGCCAAATTGCAGGCTGCCAGCAGTCAGCAGAAGTAGCCTGCAGTGCTGCATTCTAACCACCAAGGCTCTAAGAATAAGGTGGAGGAAGTTGTTTTCTTAGGAGCAATCTTCCAGTTCAAGTTATGAGGGAAACTTTTATCAAAGAGTACACTAGAGAAAATTCTCACACATCCTTTTCCAAAGAATGTCATGTTATCAAGGCAGGGCAGGGGAAATGCCTGCTTTGCAGAGAGAAAGTCCCAAGTTCAATCTACAGCATCTCCAAAAAGGGAGTCACTGCCATTAATATGAGCAATTCTCGACTGCCATATATGCAACTTTCTATGTTTCTTATTCCCTAATTACAGTCTGATTTCAGAGAGTGAGGACATTTTAAAAATGCTTTAATATCATAAGAAATATATGATTTTGTAGGTATTTGTTTCACTAATAAAATTATTTTTTCTAGTAAAGGAATATAATTGTTCATAGCTTTTGTATTATAATAGTCTGACAAATTTCAACAACAATACAAGGACATGATTGCTTGTAATTGTTATTTTAGAAATGAGTCGTTGCTCAGTTGTACAATTGAGGGGGATAAACACACATTCATACCAGTGGTGGGATTAAAAATATTTACTACCGGTTCTGTGGGTATCACTTCGGAGATGCATTGCACACATATGATGGATATGGAAGAGACAAAAAAGAATGTAGCCACCATTCTGTCACTTTCTGACCTCTTTTAGCAATAGTCACTCTCCTTGCTGTCTTTTCCTTGTCATCTATCAAACTTCCAGAAAAGGAAATAACATTTTTGCCATGAGCCTGATTTTATAATCTTGGAAATTAGAGAAATGAGATTAAACCAAGGGCCACATATGGTCAGAGGACTGGAGGTTATTCTTCCTTTGCTCCTTTACTGGTCTTATTTCAATTTTAAGTCAAAGGAATTATAATAATTATAACCAGGTAGACACATTTAATAAATTTATATGCCACCCATCTCACTATGAAGCAATTCTATGTATGCACACTCCATAAAATAAGATGGACAGCATTCTGTGGACTCCATCTATGGGCCCACTCTATCCTCTCCACAACTCCATTATGACTTCATAATGCTTCACCAGTCACTTTTCTCCAGAAAATTTTGTCTGCTGCAATTTCCTTGGGAGAAGACAAATGGGGATCTTCCTTCCTTCAATAGTATGACATGGTGGGAGGGTGTATGATTCTTTTCCTTAGAATCTTCATTCCAAATTTAATAATTCATATCTATATTATGTATATCAAAGTCAAAAAAAAACATGAAAGGAAGATAAAAGGCAAAAGAAAAGGAAGCAATAAACAATTACTTCTGATTTCATTCAGTTCATTGATTTAAATCAACCTCATCCCAAGATCACACACACACACACACACACACACACACACACACACACACACACACACATGCATAGAAATCACACAGGCAAAATCACATTCTATAATACAAATTCTATCCCACATCCAGTAATCTAGTGTGGAATTATAAATTCCATGCTCTGCAGCCCTGATTATTATGGTTAGGGCTTCCTTTCTGACTTCAAGATAGCACTGGAGAGCTCCAATGGTTAAAGGCAAAGGCAAAATAGATCTGGCTATCCCCCCTTTAAATCCCCACCTGAGAGAGTTCCTTCCCATTCCTGACTGGTTCCTTGAAGTTTGATTTCACAGACTTCAGTTGTCTCTACTGTTTTTTGTGTTGGCTGGTGAGGTTTGCCTACAATTCTTTCAGTTTCTGAATTTCTTGGACAAGGACCATCTCCCTTCCCCTCCCCCTTCACCACAGCTTATTGTAGCCTTTTAAATTTGCTCTTAACTGACAGATTTATCCTTAATCAGTTTGGTCTAGTGGAGGGGTATCAAACTCATGTCGTCACGACGGCATCACATGACGTATCAGGACTTTTTTCCCCCTTTGCTAAACTGGGCGTAGGCATGGCCAATCCATGACGCATCCAGCCCATGGGTTGGGAGTTTGACATCCTTAGTCTAGTGGCTAAGGTACCAGGTTAGAAACCAGGAAACTGCAAGTTCTAGTCCTGGCCTAGTAATGAAAAAAAAATGGTTGGGTGACTTGGTATTAGTCATTCTCTCTCAGCTCAATATCTCACAGGGTTGTTGTTGTAGGAAAAGCAAGAGTAGGAAGGAGTATGTGGCATATTTGCCACCTTGTATTATTTATAAAAAAATAATAAAGGCAGGATAAACAATCTTAAAAAATGGAAGATGAGAATAATTCTGTATGGGAAAATTTTAATGACCATGAGATCAAATCACCATGAGATGATAGAGATGTGTGTGTGAGAGAGAGTGGGGGGAGAGAGAGAAAGAGAGAGAGAGAGAAAAAAGGGGGGAGGGGAGGGGGAGAGAGAGAAACAGAGAGGGGGGAGGCGGGGGAGAGAGATTTTGTGCAAGACATCATTTTAGTTTCTTTTCTTTTTGGCATTTTTTATATGTAGTAGTTTTATATTTTGTATTTTTGCAACATTTGTTGTGGTAGGTAGGTAGAGATATTAATAAAAAAAACCTCAGATCCCATTAATGCATGAAAGAGGAAGATAACTAGTGAATTCCAAAATGAAAATCTTGGCAGGCTTGAAACTTGATCATGAGTGACAGTACTCACAGAAAATTGTCATAAACTAAGTCTTCATCCTGCAATTCAAACTTCATTGGAACAAAGTTAACACTGAATTGGAGAACCAGGATGAAAGTTTTTCCATTAAGAGTTAGTCTAGCATTCAGTCTGGCTTGCATTATTATTTTCAGCTTTTATTTCTCTCTCCCTTATCTTTTTTGCGGCTATTTCCTTCCTGATATGAACTTTTGTTTGTTCGTTTCTCTCCCTCACCCAGTTTCTGAGTGTATGGTTTTATCATATTTGCTTTTGAACTTAAATAATGTTTTTGCTTCCTAGCATATGTGCAACAAATCCATAAAATATTAGGACTAGAAAGCCTGCCATCTAGTTCTCTACTTTTATTTCAACTTTTATTTTTCTTCATTTGATTTTTAAATGAGGCCAGTTTACTAAATACATCCCAAACTTATGCCACCTTCAGAAAAATACTAGGTACTGGTCTGCAATTCTGTTCAACATTTCCTAGTACTGCTGTTGTTTCAATAGGAATGGTTTGTCCTTTGCTGTCACACATAATTTCTATTAAGCTTGCTCATTTTTCTTACTTATGTGAGGAATTGCAGGAAACAGATAAGTTGTCCCGTCCTTCCCTTATAATGAATCATTCTGCCATCCTTCCAGCATTATGCACATTTGTTCAATTCACTATAACTTGAACTTCATGCAAAATATTTCTCTCTGTACATAGAATCCATACACAAACACACACACGCACACACCCCCTTGATCCCTTTCAAGTTTTTCTGATATGAAATTTGCATCAATGTACATGCATTGAGCATGCCAGTCATCCACATCTTTTGAATAAATCATGCTAGAAGGACACATCACACAATGCATTTTTAACAGGCACATTTTAAAAAATGAAAAATTGAAGGTGAAAAATAATTGGAAGGTAACTCCTGCAAGGAAAGATTGCAGGAAGTGATATTTTGTCATGAGAAGATATGACACAATTCTTCAGATACATGAAGAAGGTGCTAGTGAGGCCATCCCCTCCCCTGAATGTCTTCAAGCAGAGCTGGGCAACCATCTGTAAAGAATGCTTTATTTGGAGCCCTGCATTAAGCAGGAGGGAAGTTTAAATAGTCCCTTCCAGCTCAATGATTCTATGGCTACGCATCTGTTGGAAAACCTGGGGTTCCTTCTGTGTCTCCAACAGTGTTGGCAACTCACTATACAGGAACATCCTGACCTCAAACAGGGGTAATGTATAAGCTGTACACAGTTGTACAATCTTGACATATTTTTCTGGATTTCTGGACATTGCTTGTACATATAAATTTGAGAAATAAATAAATTTAGCTGTCAGAAGATTCTATTTCAATAGAACATTTTTTGAAATAAGGGCACATTTCAATGTTGTTAGAATGTTAATGCTATCACAGATCCCTGAACAATCCATATCTTATAATTGACAAGAATGCTGAAACCTTTACACCAACTATATTCAACCTGGTAAGAAACCAATATATTTAGAGCAATTCTGTGTGACAATCTAAGCTGCTTCTGTCCTAGCTGTTCTTAATTGCAATGGATTAGTAACAGAGACAGCCTGGTGCACAGTCTGGACAATGGCCACTGCAAAGCCTGACTGGTCTTGCACTTTCTATTCTTGCATGGAAGGCAAGACTGTGGGAATTGGTCTGCCAGAGGTTTTTCTTCTTGGGATTTATTAGCCTCCGTGCCTTTCCTTTATCTCCCAGATATTTGCCTTCACCCACAGCTCACCTTACTTTGTTAACACTAATGCAGAAAATTCACTACTGGAAGGAAAGAAACATGCCAGACAATTCAGTAAATTTGGAGCTGAGACATTTACTTGAATGGAACCTATGAAGGGTTTAAGGCAGCTCAAATTGGAAACCCCCAGTTTCATAGCTGGGTGCATTTTCAATGCACTGGGAGTGGAAGGAAAGACCATATCTCTCATTTCTGCATTCATAGAGCAGTGAGTGAGCCTTACTGGCAACAATCCATACAGCAATTTGCTGTTACATTGCAACTCCTGGAATGTTGGGAATGAATTCACATCGAGGGGGCAACAGAGTCTTGTCACATAGAAATGCAGTTCCTAAGATTCACATACATACACATATATATTCCCATTGCACTCTTCCCTTTCAGAATAAAAAACAATAAGCAATGTACAGAAAAGGTATAAGAAACAGAGAAGCAAAGGAGTTAAGGCACAAGAAAGGTAAAGAAATATAACTGCATCTAGTTTGTACCAAATAATTCAATATTGGGTTCAACACCTTTGTGTCCTTGCAAATCAGATGTGCTTCCATCATACTAATATACTAATTCATAGTTGCCTCTTGTTTCTTAAACTTCTTTAACCTCTTAAACCTCTCACCTCTCTATTCTTTGGGACCTGATCATCTCCATTTAATGACAAATTTCTCTTTCTTTGCCATTCTCTTGACTTGCCTGTTCATTATGGTTTTCCTTGAGAACAGCCATCTCAACATATTTTCATACTTGTCACTCACTTTTACATTTAATAAAAATTCCTTCAGCACTTATGCCTTCTTGCTCCTTTCTTTTTTTCATCAGACATATTTCTTAAATAACCAGTCCCCATGGCATTCAACTTATGTTCATGTTTCTCCTCATGCCCCAAACTTACATTTTCATACAACAAATAACACCCTCATACACAGCCACTCTTATTTCCACAGATATTCATCTGCTGCAAACTGTCCGTTATCTTTCTACCAATATTTGCTTATCTTGTGCAAATTTTCTGTTCCTTAATAAACATTCCCACAATGTATACAAGTTAATCTAAGTTTTCATAGTGCATACAATATTTGTGATCATACCATTTCCCTATCTAACACAGGTGCCTAATATAATAATTTTCCAATTTAAACTGGGAGGATTAAATCTACCAAGACCAGAAACAAAAATCTGAGATCAAATAGGACCATTATCAAAGCATGCTGCAGGTGACTTTATCATCAAAGGCTGAAAAACAAGCAGAAAAAAAGACAGAGATGTACAATTTAAATGCTGGAACTGTTATATAGTGAACTGGATTATTAGATTCTGGAGTGCCTGAACTTTGTTATTAGGGTTTCTGGTGCCTGCAATAAAACAAATTGTCCTGTCCTTGGTTGTTCTTCTGGTAGCTCCTAAGTACTGATCGTGTTTGTACTTCAGAGGAAATAGTTGTGACTTGGATGAAGCACCTCATTGCATCATGTAGTCAATCTGCCCAACATTCACTCCAAACCACTTAACCAAAAAACACAGCATCTACAAACAAAATTGGTGCATGTTTTACTTCCATTATGAAGCACTCTTCAGCAACCAACCATGAACTTCATATTTACACAAAGATTCTATGATTCAAGCCTATTAACTTTTATCACAACCTTTCTCCAAATCAACAGGAATGTATAAATGTTTTCATATTCATACATTCCTCAAGGACTTGCTGAAGAAAAAAGCATTCTTCAAATACATTCCTACTCAGTATAAAACCTTATTAAGCTTCCCACATTTTGCTCACTGTCAGTTTGCTTATTTCTTTGATAGGATTTCTGCCAAACACCTTGCTAGCCAAACTAACCCCCACCCCCACAAATGCATTCAGCCATTTTGCCTACAGGAACAATAACAGCACTGTTCAGACATAATTGCAGTCTTAATACAGACATTAAAAAAAACTGCATAGCCTCTGCATAAAGTCCAATGGATCCATATTTAAGCATTTCTCCACTCACTCCATCTACACCTGCAGCCTTATTATTTTTCAGCATTTTTGTCATTTTTTTCGTAGACATAAAGGTTAATAACATTGGTTTCAGGTCCACTCTGCAACATAGCATTATCATTGCTCTTCCTGCTATAATTCTTTTTTTAAAAATCATTCTCAATGTGCCTTCTTGTAGTTCAAATAAATTGTTCTGCATCAGCACTGAGAGAAAGCAGGACTTGAACTTCTGTGTATCAAGTTGTCACATATTAAGACTGCTTTTAGATGCTTTTATAATAGGACCCTCAAGGATGGTGCATCAAAGGTGGAAAGTGCTACAGAGCTCCCCTGGCATGCCTTCACTTCATGTGATACAACTACGTGCACTTTTAATCTTTCATTGCCCACAATCACACATTAGATAGAGATTGTCTTTTTCTGGTACCTCACTTAGTCATGCAGTAAAACAAGGGATATAGCAAGACCCCATGCTGCTGTAATCTTTGGATAGCCAACTTTTCTTCTGACTTGACTGCTAGAAATCTTAAATTTAAATGCATGTGCACACACACATGCACACATACACTCACAGAGGGAGGGAGGGAGGGAGGGAGGGAGAAATAGTTACTAATTGTTTCTGAGGAAAATATCCTGATGATGTTGTCTTCATATCATATCACCACCCAATGTTACTTTATTGGTCAACATAGAAAATAAATGAATGAATGAATGAATGAATGAATGAATGAATGAATGAATGAATGAATTCCCAGCCTGCAGCTGAAGTAACTCACAGATGCCTCTGGTCTCTCCAGCTAGGAGAAGTTGCATTTTCCTTTTCCTCCTAGCACAAAGCTTCCACAGGGCATCCCCAGGATGTGTGGAGATCACATGGTCAGATAGAGTGATTTGCTAAGTTCCAATTGCCCAAACAAGTCACCTCCAAAATAACCCCCTCCTCATCTGGTGGATGCATCTTCATGGCCATTGTAGCCTTGGTTATGAGAGCTTTTGGTTTTTTCAGGAAGAGCAAATTCCTAGGAGGTCAACATAGGTCTCAGCCAGGGATCCTGCTATTTGGCCCATGTGCATATATATTGTATATGCTGAGGAAAATAAGGAAAATGCATGAAACACATAATTTTTTATTTATTTATTTATATTTATTTTGTCAAGCAATTATAAGATAACAGGTATAAGTATAAACATTGTTATGGATACATGAAATGGATACATATAAGAAAAATAAAAAAGAAACAATAGGACAGGGACAGTGGGCACATTGGTGCGCTTATGCACACCTCCTATAGACCTCTTAGGAGAGGGGTGAGGTCAATAGTAGACACTCTAAAGTTAAAGTTTTGGGGGTTTGGGGAAGAATCTACTCATAGTAATGCAAAAATTGTGGGACTGGGATTGGGGAAAGGCTCTTTGTTTAACCCAAAATGAATCATACAGGAAATTGGCTTTTGAAAGTTGAAAGAAAGACAAAGAGTCCACCAATCACAGCTACAAAACTTCTCATTTTAAGTTGTGTGAGGGCAGCATTGTTGTCTAGTCTTGTTTCTGAGGCACAGTAAAGGTTAGGCTGTAAGGACAATACCATTTATATCAGTGGGCTTTCCTCCTGACTCAAGAATGGGAAGTTTGATAGAAAACTAGACAAGAGGAATAAGGTATGAATGATTACTAATGCACAGAAAGTATTTTAAAAGAATGTACATGATATTTCTACTCTGTGTTAAACTTGCACTCAACCCCGAAGTGTACTCTCCCTTTAATTCCAGTTGTGAGCAACAGTTGTAAACTATTCCCAATTCCTTTGGATTAAAGTTATCTGATAAAAATAGAGATTTGCCAGGCTCCACTTCCTGTATCAGCACTTTCTAGCCAGAGACTGCATGGCACCCTAGAGAGGAAAGGAAATAGAGCTGATTCTGAGAAATTTATTTGTAGCAGTGCCTGAGAGCAAGTGAGCAGAATCAACTACAAAGCAAACACACAGACTGGGAGTTTGAAGGCCAAGGAGAAGGGTAATCCAGTGGTATCAGGTCCAAAGCAATGAAGAATCTTTCATGGAAATCTGTGGTTATACTGTTATAGAAAATGTGATAATAACAGTTAGCAGCGAAACTGCACTCCTTTGTTTTCATTTAAGAAGAAAAGTACCATATGGTACTTTAGATAGCTATATGTTGAGAGATAAGTATATAGACAGGCAGGCAGATACAATGCTGGTGTGTCTATTCAGGTTATTCCTTGAGAATCTTTGGCAGATGCCAGTGTAACAGGTGGCCCATAAAACATTCAACTTCCCTTCCAATAATTCTTACATTTTTTCATTTGCAGTACCTGATATCTAAGAGCAATCAGTTATTGTAAGAAAAAATTATCTGAATAAAATGTGGCAGTTCCTTATCTCGGTTAGAGCCATCATGTTATTATTATTAAACTAACTGATTAGCTTTTGCAAAATTAGTGTGGATTTTCATGCGACGCATTATGGGGAAATCTGGTATTACTGCTAATCTGGGATAAAAAGGGAAAACACACTTCTATTGATGTGATGATACCTAGACCCTAATGACACTGTTATTATAGTATTTAACCCCAGCCTCCCTAGATATTTTGGACAAGCCTCAATCATTCCACACCACTCTGTGGACTAGGAATTGGTTCTGTAATGCAACATATTGCACAAGTGTCAGATTGGGAAAGTATCACCTTTCTATGCAGAAAACTGAAGTGAAGGATAAGGATGCTGCTAACATGATAATATCAGGTAGTCTAGATATAGGATTTGTGTTTGAAAAAGTAATCTATGATGCTCCTTGTCAATGGTGGGATTCAAAAAAATTTACTACAGTTCTATAGGCATGTCTTCGTAGGCGTGGCAGTCTTCAGTCAGAGGTGGTATTTGCTGGTTCTCCCAACTACTCAAAATTTCTGCTACCGGTTCTCCAGAACTGGTAAGAACCTGCTGAATACCACCTCTGCTTCTTGTGATAATGATTCATGAAGTCCTATTCTGAGACTTGGATAAATAGTGAATAAGAAGTTGGGCTTGTGACCAGGGAGACATAGACAAGGCCCATTCTTAGCCATGGAAGTTTACCAAGCAAATTGAAAAGCTGAAGAAGAGAATATAGTACTACAGAGACCAACTTGAGCTTCTGGAGGCAGGAATCTAACAAATAAAGGATTAATACAGAGTTAGGTAATGTGTGATCATTCAGATCATGGATAACAATCTTCAAATGAAAAAGTTGGGTAGACTTCAAAAAAAAACATGATAATGATGATGTCTTTCCTAGTCAAAAAGACTTCTTGGCCTATATTTTCATGCTATCTTGTTATGTTTAATGTTATTATGAAGGAACACCCTTGCATTAGTAGCATAGAAATATCAATAACAAGTGTAATAACTTCCTCTAAGCTATCACGATCGGCAAATCCATAGCTTGAAATTTTACTCTTGGATTCTTTGAGAAACAATTTCTATGAGAAGTTTTTCAAGATAATTAGCAGAATTTGTGACTCATTATTATCTAATGTCTTATGAAGTATTCATATAGGATATTGTAATTTGGTATAAAAGAGGATCTACCTGGGTGGAAATGGACTCATAAAGCTGCAAAGCTGAAGGGGAGAGCTTTATAATCACATATAAATACATTCATGACCACAATGCACACTAGCCCACATGTTCACATATACCTTAAATTAGTCCTCTGTTATTCTTTCACAGTAGGTGGCAACACCTAGCTGAGCTTAAAAAGTTAAATAATATCAGTCCTGACTGATACTTCAATGGGACATGATAAGGAAATTCCTGTGTTAAAAACTAGACTGGAGAGTAAATAATAAATAAATCCTGGAGGAAGTCACTAGCAAAACTCACTTCCTATGGACACATTCAGATAGTTATTAAGAATTAAGATTTTGTCCTGAAATCCAAGGGGTTAGGGTCAAAGCAGAGGAATATAAATTACAGGCGTTTGCAGACGATATGGTTTTCTTCCTAGAGGATCCCATGGAAAAAGGACATAATCTATTAAAAGAACTAGAACAATATGGTTCAGTAGCAGGATTAAAGATTAACAGAAATAAGACGAAATTACTGACTAAAAATCTAACAGAGAACCAGAGGAAAGAATTAGAAAAAACCATGGGGATACAGGCAACAAAAAAGGTCAAATATTTAGGCATATGGTTAACACCACATAGTAAATCACTCAAAGAGAATAATTATGATAAACTGTTACAGCAAATTAAGAAAGATCTAGAATCTTGGAATAAGTTGCAGCTTTCTTTACTGGGCAGGATTGCCACAATCAAAATGAACATTTTACCAAAACTCCTTTACTTATTCCAGACAATCCCAATAAAATTACCAAAAGATTTTTTTGATGATATAAATAAGGTAACTCTTAAATTTATTTGGCAAGGGAAAAAAGCTAGAATCAGTATTAAGGCCTTACAAGATGCAAAAAGTAGAGGTGGGCTAGCGCTTCCAAACTGGGAATTATATTATTGGGCAGCCAACTTATTATGGTTAAAAGACTGGGTCAATTTACGGAATAAAAGAACTCTAGCCTTGGAAGGGCACGACCTTCAGAGAGGATGGCACGCATTTCTATGGGATGTGGGGAAAACTAAACAGGCGTACTTTCATAGACATCTTATTAGAGATTCACTATTAACTAATTGGAAAAAAATATGTAAAAAACATTATTTAAAAATCCCGATTTGGCTTTCAACAATGGAGGCAATGGTTCATCCCAACAATTTGGATATAACAAAAACGACTAAATATAAAGGTTTATTAGATCCTTTAGGAAAATTAAGAACTCGACAGGAATTACAGGAACAGGGATTTAAAATTGATCAGTGGTTATATATACAAATCCATAGTAGATACAAACAAGATATCAAAGAGTTTGGAATCTATAGCAAATTACAACACTTAGATAAAATCTTATTAGGATCAAATAAAAAGAATATCTCCAAATTTTATAAATATTTATTGGAGGTAGAATTAGAGCAAGAGATAGTGAAAGGGAACATGATAATGTGGAGTAGGAATATTGGAAGAAGCATTACATTAACAGAATGGGAAAAGATCTGGAATAGAATCATTAAGATTACGAAATCTGTGGCGTACAAAGAAAATATGTATAAAATGTTATATAGATGGCACTTACCCCCTTCGAGGTTAGCGAAAATGAACCCAAACTCTAGTCCAAAATGTTGGAAATGTAAAACATAGAGGGAACCTACTTTCATATGTGGTGGACCTGTAAAGAAGCCCAGAAATACTGGCAAAAAATTAGAAAATGGCTGGAGGAGATAACCAAAGAACAAATTGAATACAAACCAGAGTTCTTCCTACTAGGGATCTCTGATAAACATTTTCTTAAAAAGACGAAATATATAATAATTCATATTCTAACTGCGGCCAGATTAGCATTTGCCCAGTGCTGGAAATCATCCCGTTTACCTACAGATCAATTGGTCATTCAGAAAATATGTGACTGCGCAGAAATGGACAATTTAACCATAGCTCTTAAAAATAAAGAGTCTTCAGCATTTGATAATAATTGGAATACGTGGTATAATTGGTTATATCAGAGATAAACTGTTCAATGAGCATAAATAAGCATAAATAACCATAAATAGCGATAAGATGTGTATATTTAAAGTAAGGTAGGAGAATTGGATCTTGTAGACTGTCAAAAAGAATATCTGTCTGGTTTTAACGTATTTTCTTTTTTCTTCCGTCTCTTTGTTTTTTTTTTTTCCTCTCTTTTATACTTCTTTTTCTTCTTTTTCGGTCGCAAGACCGAGCATTTTTTTTTTTTTCCCTCTCTCTTTCTCTTCTTTCTTTCTTCTTTTTCTCTCTGTTTCTTATGTAATGTTGTTATGTTATTTTTTTAATTGTAAATTCAATAAAATTTATATGAAAAAAAAAAAAGAATTAAGATTTTGAAAAAAAATATCTGTCCATTTAGTGTTTTTCTATTCTTAGATGCACAATATCTAGGGCAGGAGTCTTCAAACTTGACTGCTTTAAGACTTGTGGACTTCAACTCCCAGAATTCTTCCTCTAGGCAAGTTAGCTCAGGAATTCTGGGAGTTGAAGTCCACAAGTCTTAAACTTGCCAAGTTTGCAGACCCTTGATCTAGGGCATTAGCACCTCCTCTAAATGATTACGTTCAACTCTTATTTTAAGTTGGCTGGCATAATGCTGCTGATTGTCTATGCCCATTCTAGGGTCAAATTATCATCATCGTGAACAGCATTCATATGTCACCTTAAATACTAGCACTTGGCAAACATTAATTAATCCTCTGAACACTGCTGTGAGCCAAAGTAGCCATACAGGAGGTAAAGATACAAACAAAGTATCTGGAAATAATGACACACAGAGGGAGAGTTAATATGGCTGCCCTTGCGCCAAGTCAGAGCAGATGTTCAGAGCTTTGCCAGTTGACTTCTCAGCATGAGTGAAGACAGAATGCCTTTCTAAAGGTAATTTGTTTTAATTTACAATGTTTAAAGTGAAATGGTAACAAGAAGCAAATAAAGCAGCCCTGTCTTTTCCAACATCCATGCCAATGTTCTGCCAAACAATGAATGAAAAGTTTCTACATGTTCAAGTCTTTAACTGGAGCTCAAATTTAGCTACAAATTTAGACCTAAGATCTGGAGTGTGCATTATGGTTCTCAGCATGGCAAAAATACTCCTATCTTCTTTGTAAAATAAAGGAAAAATAAAAATGGATGTGCAACAAAACACTGAAGCTATTTTCTAGTGTTTTTCACCTCATTCTTCCATCCATCTCTCAAACTACCTTCAAGTACACTTGAATGGATATCAACAAACTATCTACCAGTCTTTCTGTAAAAGCCTTTTCTCCTCAGGGAAGAAACCTAGGGAGATCAACCCTTCTTTTTAAATTCCCATGTCCTTCTTTCAACTTTATTTCATGGTATGTCTTAGCTACTTTCTTCCTCTTGAACTTTCTAGTTTCTTCAATGCACAATAAATAGCACACACACACAAACACCAACACAGAGTTCCAGTTTAAAACCAACATATAGGTATCAATGCTACTCCACAGGCTCCATATCTGTCTTGAAATTACCTTTATGCAATGTTAACAGAGGGATGATATTTTGATTTCCTTCTCTTTTCTAAAAAATTTACTCTGCATGTTTCCATGCAAGTTGTCTCCTATTGGTGGGCTGATATTCATCATGTGCTTCATTTGATTTTCTTCTGTGAAGTTCAGCCTACTCACTCTCTTTCCCTAATAGAGGAGAACAGTCTACAATCTCTTAGCTGTGGATAGATTTAAGCAATTCAGCCTTTTCTATTACTGTGCTATTTCCTAAAAGTTGTTTGTATTTATTTTTCTTTCACACAAACACCAGCCTTAAGAATATTTTCTTATAAAAGTTATGTCACAGACATAAATGTTTCTTTCTCCACACATTCTTTCCATTGGATATACCTATCTGCTATTTAACAGCCTAGTGCAAGGGTGTCAAACTCGTGTTGCCCCTCACATGAGGTATCACAATTTGCAAAACTGGGATGGGCATGGCCTGTGTGTGATGTATCTGGCCCGCAGGCTGCCAATTTGACCTCCCTGGCTTAGAGAGATCTTAAAGGGCTTATTAGATACTGGTGGAAAGAGTTTTAAAAGGTGGTTTGTTCCTCACTGTGAATACATGCCTACTTTTCCTAATACTTTATGAAAAACAATTCAACGGTTGGGTGCATAACACAATGAAGCCATGTTTTGTTTGAACATGGTTTGCTGAATAAGGAATAGTGGCCTGGTTCATACATCACATTATTCCATAAACTATGGCTTAGAAACAAATGTTTGGTTTTACACATCACTCTAAGCCAAATCATACCAAGTTATGGTTTAGTGTAATATTTACATTAAAGGACAGAGTACAGGATGTACAATATTCAAACTTTTTTCAAGCATGTCCCAAAGGTGCTTTTTCAAAAGGCAACTGGACTTTGTTTTTCCTTGAAGACATTTTGCTTCTCATCCAAGAAGCTTCTTCAGTTCTTTTCTATCTTCAGAATTGAAGAAGCTTCTTGAATGACAAGTGAAACATCTTCCAGGGAAAGCAAGTCCAGTTGCCTCTTGAAAAAGCATCTTTGGGATAGTCATGACCTGGATGACTGAGAATCTCCATAGAACATTTTCAAAGTATCCATATAGGATGAGAAATTGACAGTGTACTCATATGAAACTTGGGGATTTTGTGTGCATGTCAATAATTCTCTCCTGCTTACAGGTGCTGCTGCCTTGATATCATAATAATGACCCCAAATTCCTGAAGATTGATATTAACAGGAATAATGGTTGTGACACGATATTATACTAGGTTTTCTTAAAATTCAGTTCTTAGATTTACATTTCCTATGTGTACATTTTTTTTTTAAAAAAGCCTGCAAATAACATAAGCCTTTGTAAAATAAACCTTCATACAAGAGAACTCCCTTAATAAGAATAGATCGACACAATCATTTTGTGCCATCATCATTTGCAGAACAAGCAACTCAAAGGCTGCAGATTGGCTGCATTTCAGGTACCATTCACAACAAAAAAAGCCATCTCCATGGCAACAAAAACTGTTTTGGCTCCAATGTTTTACTTGATAAACTTACTATATGAAAACACATAAGTTATTGTAAGAGGTCAGGCATAATACCCTTTGAGGATGCACAAATAGCTCAGTGAAGCCACGGAAGTCAAGCTTGACTTGAAGAAGGACATACCATTTGTCACATTAAATGTAACTTTTCTGCACATTATTATATGGTGGAATATATTTTTTGAAGCACTCCTTGATGAATAAGAAATAGTGGACTACTTTCTGGAATTATAAATGTATAAATAGAAGTGCTAGACAATCCACTAGGATGTTAGGACAGGATGAAATAAAGGCAGGGGTTGAGTTAACTTTTATAACATCTCATGAACACATACATACACAAAACCTTCTAGCTCACCTCCATCTTTCTTTTACAAAAGTCATCTTCTTTTTCTTCACAAATTAAGTGGGAGTGCTTAAAAATGGCATATATATAGCAGAAACTGGATTCAGAGCCCAATTCAAAATTCAAACTTATACTGACATGGTTCAAATCGTTATAGACTGCCTGTTTGGGGGCAGAGAAATTGGGGGGGGGGGGTAGCTCTTTTTTTTCTTTAGATATCCTTACTTTACACATGAAGTATTCTGTGAATGTAGAGAAAGGCAAAATTAATCTTGAGTTTAAGAGAACCTATTCAATCAAGTCACTACCCATTGAGATATACCTGAAGGCAATTAGAGTCTAAATCTATTTAAAGGGTTGTTCTAGTGGGAAAAAAATTAGGAGAGGGAGTACTACATAAAACAAATTCCTGAAGGAGAGTTGGAATTGAGTAAATGAATAACCATCTTTGTTTCTTAATATAAATGGAAGAGCAACCATTATAAGTTCTCCAAGCAGGTCTTAGGGAGAAGAAACTCGGTGGTGAGGGAGTAAGAAGTAATAAAATTACTTCTTCTGGGGAAAAAATAATAAAACCATAGCATCCATTCAGCGAATTTAATATTTGTATGTAAAATACATAAATGCAAGCTCTCATAAGCTAAGGACAAGTATCTGCTGTGGGTATCACAAGGGGAGAGAGGAACTTCCCAATATAAAAGGAATTCAAGATTGAATCTCTTGGTTCCTTCTTGGATGGAATATAAATCTTCAATGCATTCCTGACTTGACCAAAATTCTGACTAACTTACATTAACAGAGTGATCATCCGTTTCGAAAATCATATTGTCTTCAACTAACTGAAATGATCTTTGATCACAAAATAAGTTAAGCTATGAAACAGTTTATAAACCACAATTGTTATATTTGCATTGTAGAATAAGTCACAAACAAGTCATATGATGGTTTATCATCTCATATAATCACTTAGCCTTTTGAAAGGCTGGACACAACCTACTAGACCTCAACTCAGAAAGAAAATTAGGCTGATATACATAAGTATAGATATTAAGAGAGAATGGGAATAATGGCATTTTTCAACTGTGTCTACATGATCAAAGTAGCCATAATGAACAAGAAGTATCTTATGTCATTTCATGTAGCTTCCCTTTGTCAAGAAAAAGTATTGTTATAATTGAAAAGAATATAACAAAAGGTGAGAAGCGATTGTGCAATTCAACTGATGTAACAACCAGTTCGGCTTCATGTCCATGCTCTATGTTTAAAAAAGCCCATTTTTAACTGAATTACTTACCTTCTACTGCAGCCCTGGTGACTGAAACAGCTGAGGCACAAAAAACCACTCTACTGCGCAAATCAGCTGTGCTAAAAAAAATAGGAAATAAACCACAGGAAAGAACAGGGACAGATGGGCAGAGCCAAACATTCACCGGAACTACCGGTTTGCCCAAACCAGTCCGAACTGGTAGAATACCACCCCTGGTGAGAAGTATAGACTAAATTGTGCCAAATTCATTCCTGGTTAGCATCCATGGATACACACTGCTTTTTACTGACAAAGATGGTAAAAACAAAGATGCCATTTTTCTTGCAAGAAAATTGAGGTGATTTTGTTATATAATTCCTTTTCATCAAATTTGGTGACCTATCCTGACTGCCTCCTTATGATTCAGGAATACCATGCATCTTTGCTACAGCTATCCAAAAACCCTGCATTTTCCCACAACAATTCACATTCAATTTAATGGAAACCTGTTGTTTTAGGGGTTTTTTTCTGAAAAAAAAATAACCTAAAATATTCTTAAAAAACTAAACTAAACTATTTAGTTTTAAAAAGTAAAATATTTATGGTGGGGCAGCAGTAAACTGGATTACCAAACCTATGAGAGCTCATCTGTAAAAATCAGGACAACCAAATGGCAACAAATAATTGGACGGTTCTGTATCTTTTTGTTGCCAACTTGTAGCTGACTTGATTTTTTTTTTGGTACATTCTGGTACTACTACATTCTGGTAGTATTAACTATAGAGACATAGCAAATAATCTTGAAGAAAGAGTGCAGGGGCAGAGACATACACACCAACATAGACATGAAAGAGAGTGCAGTAGAAAAGAAGCTCAAGATTGCTGCTCCTCAATTCTATTTGATATAAAAAGGACCAGGAGATAAATTTTGTCAGGCTTTTAAAATTCTGTTATTGTACCCTGCAGTCCTCTGTTTCTTCATCCGGTCTGCCTCAAAAGACTGACATTAATCAAGAGGTACAACTCTTTCTTTCATTATACAATCCCATGCAATGCCTATTAGTCTCCTTGGCTTCCCAAGTTTCAGCTACATCTCCAGGATAATCACTTACAGCAGTTCTTTTGATAGGGCACAATCAAGAGGTTCTAGGACAATAGATAATAGACATTCCATTCCATTCCCATTTTCAGCATAATAAACTCAAAAATACCACCAAAAGAAAACTCCAAATTCTTCTAAAGTACTTTGAGAAAGCCGTTGGAAGAATTTAGGGGTTTCTTTTTGTGGTGTTTTTCTTTTTACCATTTTAAAACACATTTACCATTGCCAGATACTTATTTTAAAATCTTGTTAATGGTCCCAAACTATCTGATACAGTAAAAGACTTCAATTAATCCTGTCTGAAGAAATACAATTTTGCTTGGTTACACACTGAAAGGGCCACACAACCAACACAGTTCTATCCATTACTGTACTTCCTCTTACCAAGATTACCATCTTGCAATCTTAACCATGCAATATTTAGCATGCAGCATCCTGATACATCAAACAGCTCATACTTGACCTAGGCCCTTCTCTTTGTCAATGTAAATTAAAGAGCTAAAATTATTACTACATGCCATCTAGTGGAGGGGCTGCAAAGCTATTGTTTCTGCATTAAAGCAGAGAGAGGGAGAATGTGTGCAGCCTTCTTGATGTTTAACAAAGTCTGGCTGTAATGGATGGGATGCCTCAATACCCTTTCTGAAATTTGATCCATTCAATCATGGCAATGAAAGTTACACGAGTGCATTGTTTTCGTGCCCAAAAAGGGCACAGAGAACTCAAGGTTAGGAAACCAAAATTATTCTTCTTTTGCCTTCCCAGCAACAGTTACTGTTAGAGTGAATAATTGCAGAGCAGTAATGTCAAGACAGACCTGGTTTTTACTTGTAGCTCCTTGACAGTAATAAAATATGCACTTTGTGGCCATGAAAATAAAACACGTATCAAATTTCCTAGTAGCCTACAGAGACTTCAGAAAGGAAACTACTGAGGACTATAATGTTTTCATCCGTAAAACCATCTTCTGTTTGAATCCTGTTATGCAAAGATGAATTGTTTAATGAGCTGAATTCACCCTTGGGCAATCTTATAAAAACTCCACACTCTTTCACAGTTTATTGCATTATATTTGTGTTTATTGTTACATTGTGCTCACCTTTGTGCTTTCTGTTCATAGACACTGCTTCAATGTAAAAATGTCCTTCTCTCTTAAATATATTTAATAGCCACATACAATAGGACCAAATACATATAGTATGTGGTATATATTACTTTTATGTGAATGTTAAATATTTTCTAAATATTATTTGGTACAAATATATGATAGATGCTTGATTAGAAGTCAGGCCTGAACTGAATTTGGATTGTGTTGTGACTTGTGTATTTGTCTGTTTTAAAATGTTGATGATATCTTGTAATTCCTGAGTTATAATACAAGAGGAACAGCACTGCTGTTTGGAATTGGAAGCTTGTTCTTTATAGATAGTTCTGAAAAGGGGATGAAGTATGAGAAAAGTGCATGGGGGGAGAGAAAAAATAGAGGAAAAGATCGGGAATTAATATTGCATCATCACTTATCAGACGTAGAACAAAAAACATTTTCCAAATTCCATAAGGACTTCACATTATCATCCAAATGCACATTATCGTCAAAATGGATAGCCATGTTTCACAGAGACAGACCTTTTCAAGACAAATATCCCCCACTTTTATTGATTTAGCTGCAGAATGTTTGGTATCTGCTTTAAAAGCCCTTCTTATGTGCTAACTAAAATAACAGATGCATTTTAGCCAAAACTTGACAGCAGCTGAATTCAATAGTTATTTGTGTTCTAAAGTTCAATTGCTGAATATTTCACAGTAAACAATGAAAGTGGGTAATTTTTGAATACCGAGCTTAATATCCTTCTAATTTAATTGATAGATTGAATAACTGATTTAAAAGTTTGCTTGCCACTTCTCAGACCCAAGAGGCCAGATGCTGGAGCTCAATTGTTGTACTTGCCAAGCAGAGCCAAGCAGAGCTCTGACCTTCTGTTCTTTGTGGTATAATAGGTCTTTTAAGGATGGGTGGGAAACATTGCTTTTCATGTCTATAGTTGGGAAGATACAGCTTCACAGTGTTGATTAAAAGTTTCATAAATGAACACAATATTCTTTCCTCATTTTATACTATGCCAATACTTTTGGAGCTTTATGTTTGTTATTGTACTACTGTGCATGTGCACCTCTGAACCACTTGGAAAGTTTTAATATAAATTTCAGAGAAAACTTGTTTATGTTGGGAGAGTGAACTACCATAGCCTCAGGAACCTGAGGCACAAGCAATGTTGCCCTGTCTTGAAATTACTAGGTCCCATCTAAGGAGACTGATGAACCAAATTACTTTATATCCCTGTTCAGAACAGGGGCACATTTGTCCTCCCAAAGTTTACATCCATGATTGAGAAATTGTGATTTAGGCCAATGCTGCCAGGTAATCCATTTGTGGCCATGGGAAGAATGGCATACGGCAACTCTATGGAGTAGTTTGGTGTTTTTCAGTCTCCTGCTGTGTTGGTTTTTATCATTATTATGGTTTGTTGCACAGTCAGCCAGATGTTCAGACTGGATTTGACATTTTTGTCTATCTTGTCTAGGCAGATCTGGATGTTTGGTGATGATACAGCTTTTGTCACAGAATGTAAGCTGTTTCGAGTAAAGCCGCCTTTTGTAATTGACTGATGATGAATTTATCAATGCTGATGGTATTCAAGTGGTGCTCCAGTTGTTTGGGGATTGCACCCAAGGCATCTATTACTATCGGTACTACTTTGCTTGTTTTTCCTACAGTTGTTCTATTTCTATTTGCAATTCTTTGTATTTTGTTATCTTCTCCAGTTGTTGTTGATGCTGCTGTTGTTGTTAGCTAATAGTTACATCATGAAGTACTAGAGAGTGGGGGGAAGGGAGCAGGGGTGGGATATGACAGGGTTAAGTACCGGTTCGGGATTGACGAGCTTCCTTGCCCGCTGTGAGCCGTGTGCCTGTTAATCGTCATTAGCACGCTGCATTCCAAGAAGCAGCCTTTGAAACAGCCCTCTTTTCTTGTTTTTTTTTTTTAACTGCAGCTGTGCCTCGTTCAGCAGCTGAAGTTGAAAAATCAGGAAATAAAGGTCAGGTAAGAGCCCAGATGGGTGGGTGGCCAAAAGCATCAGCAGACATAGAACCAGTTCTATGTCTGCTGCTCTTCAGAGCTACTGGTTCTACAGAGGTAGACAGAACCAGTAGAAACCCACCCCTGGAAGGGAGGTCTTAGAGTGTTTCTCTTTTTTGCCTCTCCATACTGCCACCCCCAGTTCTGTGTCTCTTCACTACAATGCTGGTCTGGATTCATCTGAATCCAAGCCAATTTGCATTTGTGAGATGTCAATTTCTCCCTCACCATTAAAAGATTTCTGATCAAAAAGTTCAATAGTCATCCTGAGACTGAATTGACTCAATGGGCTGTAACTGTTACTCCATTATGGGTAGAGTACTGTGGCATCAGGGAAGAGCAAACAGCTATCAGTATTTTTAATGTACTTACACCACACATTGTTCAACTGGGAATGTGAATAGGGTAAGAATGCACTCACTGCTTAAGGCTTTGAAAGAAATGCAAAGTGGAAACTAGGAACACATACATATTTTGCGACTTGGAAACAAACATGAGTGGCTGCATATTTATTTAAAACTGGCCAATTTATTGCAGCATTTACTGCTCAGTCAGATGAATGTTCCTTTTCCAAACACAAGAAATAGAATGTGTATCAAGCCTTCATTCATGGGAAAAAGTGCTGGAGAAATTAACAGCCATCAGTATTTAATTGCACTGTTCAGCTGCTTACAAACTGTATGGCTAATAAAACCATGTTAAACATTTGTTCCAGTTTTTCAGAAGGCAAACTGGAGTCAAGAGTAAGAGGCTAAAACAGTACTGCTTGGTCATTTTATCAATCGGATAACTGGTCTGTGTTGTTCTTTGTTGCCTTTTTGAGAAAAAAACTGGGGTGGGTGGGCTTAGTTACCTCTTGATGAAACATTCAGATAATATTCCACAGATGAACTGTGGCTGCACAATATAAGTTACAAACGGATATCAGTTGAGATGATGAATAAGATGCTTGACATATATTCTTCTGAAATCAGGACAATAATATATTGTAGTATCAAGTATGACTGAATCTGCAGATATAAGTACAGTAGAACAGCTTTCACAATTATTTTGCCTACCAAGGTTATGTCTGTTAAGGATTTTTGTGGGGGAAGGAGACAGAGTTGGGATAACAGAAGTTGTGACCAACTGCAAAATTTCTGTTAACTTCAAAAAAAAATTCTGCCACTTCAACCTCCCTTTGAGTCAGTGCTGCAACCAATATTATTAGGAAATATCTAAAGTTGCTAGACATGTTAGTGTATTATAGGCTGTTCTGAAGGAAGAAGCACCATAGGGCCAATGCATTCACTGTGCAGTAGATGATATGAACACATTTCATAACAAGATAATCAAGAAAACAATAAGTGTAGAAATGTGTTGAGTGAAATAACTGATTCAATCAACTTCATCAAAAATTCCCCAACTTCTTCCCTGGTTGAAGGATTTTTGACAAGGACAGGGCAACATAAATCTGTGACCATTTTGCCCCACAAGGAAGTCTTTGAGAGTAGTTTCCCTACAATTCACAGTTTGTAATTACAGGGAGGTGATTGAATTCCTTGAAGACCTTTATTCTCAAGAAAGAAAATATCCCACGGCAAAGATAAATGAACATATTTGGAACTTGCAGAAAACTACTTCACACTGAACTTTTATTGGTGCTTCTATTTTTTTGATTAGATTACCTAAACACAACCCTATAAAAAGCTTATATACAATTTCATCAGGCATCTCCTTTATCTTCTGCCAAAGAAAGTAAAGTATGGAACCATTTTGAATCAACAAGGGCAATTGAAAATAGAGCATTCAAGTCTTCCTAGGAGCAAGACCCCTCAGTATATTAATGTTCAGTAGTAGTTCAGTAGTAGTCTTGTCCATTTGAGTAGTAGTCTTGTCCATTTGAGTTTCCTAAAGAATATTATAAAATATATTCTGTGGATATTTTCAATGCCTAGTAATAGTTTATACTATTGTTGTCTTTCTGAAAGATATTACCACATGAGTGAGATTGAAAATTTTGCCTCTGGAGGTTAGGATAGCACATACATGTCATATTTTTACAGAATTAATATGGATGCTTTCCAACCACAATTTCACCATGATATAATAATGGACATTGCCAAGAAACACAATTTAAAATATTAAGCTTCCTTTTCCCAAATGATCAGGATGCTGATCTTTAGGGGGAAAGGAAATCACTCTAAGACAGGGGTGTCAAACTCAAGGCCTGGGGACTGGATCTCGCCCACAGGGTGCTTAGATCTGTCCTGCAGGGCCACCCTGGAAACAGCAAAGGATTGGCCTGTGGTGCCTCTGCCAATGTAAACAGAGCTCAGGGTGCACATGAGGGCTGCAGTAGGCCATCGCAGCTGAACATGGATCTCGGGAGCCCACTTTTACTGACAGAACACTCAGGCCACACAGGCTCTCAGGGGGGTGCTGACATGAGTGACATCAAGCTGGCCATGCACACCATGGCCACACACACCCTGGCCCCCTGATGATCACAACCCTGATGTGGCGGTCAATGAAATTGAGTTTGACACCCCTGCTCTAAGACAGTTGCTGCCAGAAGCAATTGATAAAAATGATAGAAATAACCCTGATTATTCTCATTCTGGATATCAGAAATTCTCAGGAACTTTCTAGGACAAACATTTTTACAACCTAGCATTATTCATGCCACACCAGGGATGGGATTCTACTGGTTCGGACTGGTTCTATAGAACCGGTTGTTATGATTCTGTGCAGTTTGGAGAACTGACAAAGCATGCCCCTGGCTGGCCCCTCCTCTCTCCACCCACCCCACCCCTCCCCCGCCCAGTCAGTCCTTATCATGTATGCACAACATTGCATGCATGCCCAACATCGCTGACTGTGTTCTCCCCTCCCAGTCATTCCCTAAGGTATTTCTTTTTTTCCCTTCCCGATGATCAGCTGTGCATGATGATCCCCCTCACTGTCTTACTGATTTGCCAAGGAGGCTTCCCTGAGGCCCAGGAGGCAAATGGGGGCTCACAGGAGGGCATGGGGAAGCTATGCCTCCCCCTCCAGTTTTGCCTTCCTGGGCTCCAGAGAAGCTTCCTAAGAGTAAAAATGCCCCCCAGGAGGCTTCCCTGAGGCCAGAAGGCCCCAAAACAGAGCATGGGGGTGATATGCGCCCCCCCAGCTCAGGTTCTTTACCTTCCTGGGCCCCAGGGAAGCCTTCTGGGAGCAAAAAAGCCCCCCAGGAGGCTTCTCTGAGGCCCAGAGGTCCAAAAATGGGGGTGTTGCTGCTGAGAAGAAGAAGAAGAAGTAGTAGTAGTAGTAGTAGTAGTAGTAGTAGTCACGCCCATCCAGTCACATGGCCACAGCCAACTAGCCACATCAACAGAACAAGTTGTTAAAAAATTTGAATCGCACCCCTGTGCCACACTCAATTCCAGTCTATCTCTCATAGGGAATTGATCTTAATATCATCATCCACACATTCAGAAAACACCAATGTAAAAAATATGTTAGTGCAATTAATCTTAATTAAGTCTGGGTTTCATTCAAGTGCTGTGACCCCCAAATCTCCATACATCCTTAAAAATGACTTGAATTTCATTTGGTATTTTATTTTCAAGTGCTACATTAAAGGGTCTGCAGCCCATCCTTGTCCTCCCTACATGGAATGATTATGCCAGTGCTTCAGGCATGGATAAAACAATGATCAGTTTTATTTGTATATATTGGGAAGACAACATTTTAAAATGTTTAGATGTTTGGAGGTGTATGTGTATGTGTGTGTACTTTTATAACTTCCAGTTTTTATTGCTACCTTTTCATTCTGGATAGACACATTATTGTCTAATCAAAAAGCCTGGATTTCTAAATTGTTTCTTATGAAGCAACAGTCATTCCCCACCAGGAAAGATTTAAGGGATAAAAAACACTTTTTCTGCCAAGCATTGTTTGTTTCTTCATTGGCTTAAAAACAATCAAAAGCAAGAACAGTCTTTTTTTTAATAAAATGGGCAGAAGAGAGACTCTATATTTTACCTTAAATCTCTACTTCTAAAAAGATCTTCTAGCAAGCTGCTTTTAAAAAACAAAATGAAAGCTGAAAATATAGAAATAATAGACTGCTTCACTTCCTCATAGATTTTATGGTAACTATTGATACTGTACTTGATTGTCTTGTGCTAAACAGTACATAAGATCTTCAATTGAAGCCATCTAATAATGACAGAAAAACAGACCAATAGACTTGGATGGGACCTTGAAGTCAATCCCCTGCTCAACCAAGAAACTCTACACAATGGACAATTGGTTATCCAATTTCTTCTTAAAAACCTCCAGTGTTGGAACACCCACAACTTCTGATGGCAAGTCTTTCCACTGATTAATTGTTCTATCTGTCAGGCAACTTCTCAGTTCTAGGTTAATTCTCTCGATTAGTTTCCATCTATTGTTTCTTGACTTACCTTTGAGTGCTTTGGAGAATTTCTTGATTACACACACACACACACACACACACACACTCCTCTTTGTGGCAGTTCCTTAGATATTAGAACACTGCTATCATGTCACCCTTGGTACTTATTTTCACTAAACTAGACATACTGAATTCCTGCAACCGTTCTTTGTTGTTGCGCTTCTCTGCACCTTTTCTAGAGTCTCAGTATTTTCTTTATATTGTAGTGACCAAAACTGGCTACAATATTTCAAGTATGGTCATTATAAAGTGGTACTATCACTTCACGTGATCTTGATGCTTGATGCTTATAATTATTATAATATAGGGCTAGACTATATCTAGCTTTTACATGCAGAATATAAAAGCACACTTGAAATAAACTGAATTATTGCTACACAACCAACATACAATTAAAACTGATGTATGATTTCATAGGGCTGTATAGACCTTCAGAGACCTTCCACTTCCTTCAAAGTTTGACTGAAGCATCTTTTCTTTGTCTCAACAAGTGTTCAATCACTTTTAATCAGAGGACAGAAGCAGAGAATGTCACCTGCAGAGTGCCAATCATCTCACTGAAGCAGACTATACTGCAATGGTGATGAAAAACAGTACCCATTGGCCTCGTATTCAATATAATTTCTAGTCAAGCCTGCCCTTACATAATTTCATAATAGCAATAGCAAAAGCACCCAAATGTATATATTACTCCATATTGCTTTGCAAGCATTCTCTGAGCAATTTACAATGTTGCCTCCAACAATCTGGGTCCTCATTTTACTGACCTCAGAAGGATGAAAGGCTGAATCAACCTCAAACCCATCAGAATCAAAATCAAAGCTGTGGGCAGAGTTAGCCTGTAATGCTACATTCTAACCACTGTTCCACCACAAGGAAACTAAATGCATGAATTCTAAAATTGATTTTACATCGTTTTCCAAAAGAAGAAGCTCTGTCCTATTCCAATAAATCTAGAAAAAGAAACACAAAATTGCAGTTACATGTGATCAATCCTTGTCATATGGAAATGAAAAGAAGGAGTCCAATTTATCATTGAAAGGTAAAAAATAGAAGAAAACTCTATTTCAAATTTTATCAAACTCAATTGCAGAAAATACAAATTCAGCAACAATGCCTGGAACTCACTACCTGACTCTATTGTTACATCCTCAAACCCCCAAACGTTAACCTTAAACTGTCTACCGTGCACCTCACTCCATTCCTAAGAGGTCTGTAAGGGGGCATGCATAAGCACACCAGCAGGCCTACCGTTCCTGTCCTACATTTATTTGTACTCATTTATTATGTATGTACTTATATCTTTTTATACTTATATGTTTATATGTTATGTTCATACTTATACTTGTTTTCTCATACATGCTTGACAAACTAAATAAATAAATAAAATAAAATAAAATAAATAAATAAGAACCTTTATCACTGTGTAGATTTTTCTTCTGGCATGTGTAGACCTATGTTTACTTTCAGGAATGATAATTTATGTAGAGATCTCATTTTTTGCCAACATTTAGTACTACTTTCCATTGCACAGATGTCAAGGATTATAAATGAAAAGCATTTGATTCCAAGAAGCCAGTTATAGTAGGATTGAATTTAGTGAGGTGAACTTTAACCTCATAAAAACATAGCTATCTATCTTTGGACAACAAGAGACTGTAATTTTGGAGATGAATTATGGATCAGCCTCTGTTGTGTTAGTACCCTACAATTCTGTCCATTTCTTCAAATGCTGAATGGCCTGCTTGTGGACAGGAAGACAAATTTTACGCTCTGTCTTTTTCTGCATCTGTCTTTCCATTGCCTTGTTCACTTTTATTTTTTTTTAATCTTGTTTTAATACCTCAAGATTTTTGTTTTTTTATATTTTGATTACTTCAACTTAATGCATCTTATGGCTGCTTTGAAAATAAAAATAGCAAGCTTTGTATTTCAGAAATTTGCCAAAGCAATGTCAGGGGACATTTTAGTGCATTTTGTTTTATTGCTGGAAATTTCTGCATAGATACTTTAATGAAGTACAGGAAATTAAAATTTTCAGGAACTCTCTCAACTTCACATACAAAAGTATATGTATGTGCATTCTTTAGCAGTATCTGCTGCACACTAGTAAAGGTTTATCCTTCTTGAAGAAGACAGTTTTAAAAATAAAAAGGACTCATCCACACAGCTGCTTTGCTTCATCCTGGAAATAGGAAGAAATAGTTTAGCGTAAATCCCACGATCCCAGAGAATGCCATGCTCTCTGTAGAACCATCCTGAGCAATGCTACAATGACAGTAATTGGCAGATTCTACCTGCTGGAATTCAAAGATGACCAACCTGGGATAAGCCACCACCACCAGTTGCTATACAGAATGTAAGGCATCCAGAAAGTATCCATGATATCAATCACTCCGAGATATTTTCTCTCCAAATGATTTATTTAGAAACAGATCTGGCATGTCAAAGGCAATTTCCCAAAGTGAAATTTTTCGTGTATTACACAGAATCCACCTTCTCTCCTCCCACTTCTACACTTCATAAATCACGAGAACCGATTAATTGCCACTGGAATTTCCTAATACGCCATACAGAATAACCTTGAACTTTTCAACTCCTCCAACTCTCTTTAAAAAAATGTGGCAGCTGAATTTCAAAGTTGACACAGAATATGTACCAAGGTATGCTTATAAGATCTAAGTATTTTGTCAGAGCAATTTTTTCCCTTCAAGGGACTATCAATCTATTAATGATCATGATAGAGTGAAACTTTTAAGAGAATATTCTTCAAAGTAAGAAATGAGGATTTCTTACCAGTGGTTCCCCCAAAACATGGCTATGGGAAGGAAATTTGCCACTGCATTGGCTACAGAAGAAAACTCTCTCTCTCTCTCTCTCTCTCTCTCTCTCTCTCTCTCTCTCTCTCTCTCTCTCTCACACACACACACACACACACACACACACACCAGTGGTGGGATTCAATTTTTTTTACTACCAGTTCTGTGGGAGTGGCTTGATGGGTGTGGCAGGGGAAGGATACTGTAAAATCTCCAGTCAGAGGTGGTATTTGCCGATTCTCCGAACTACTCAAAATTTCCACTACTGGTTCTCCAGAATTTATCAGAACCTGCTGAATACCACCTCTGACACACACACATATGTTCTGGTGTTTTGTACCTGTAGCTGGATTCTTCCTCTATCTCAGTGTTTTTCAACATCAGCAACTTTTACGACATGTGGCCTTTTATTCTCAGAATTCCAGCTCCACACAGCAATCTTTGGAAGAGAGGGAGAAAGAGGGAGGGAAAGAGAGAGGGAGGAATTCCTGAAGCCTAGGAGTCAGAAATCAGGTTGAAGCAAAAGTTTAAAATAGACCAGCACAAGATTTAGTGATCCAAAGGAAAATACCAGTTGTGTTGCAATTTCTAATAAATAAATTCAGAAATAAATTGATTTAGCTTCCAAAACAGGGAATGTTGTGACAACCAACTGGTCCAAAGCCTGTCCCAAAGTGGGCCAATGCACTTCTGTAAGTGCACCGAGTGAAATAAGATTGACTCTGAAATTATGCTTTTTAAAGTATTGTGGAATTATGATTTGATGAGCCAGATGGGAGAGGAGGTACCCAACATTGTTCCCAATTGTCTGCAAATGATACAGTGATATTATTTACATAATAATATCATTAAAGATATTGCCCAAAGTGGTATATCCAATGGAAATTTTGGACATTGCATCCCATATGCATTACCTTCTGGTCCATTAAACTGAATGTAATTGTTACATTAGGATCTCTCTGTCTCCTTCCCTTCCTCTCTCAAAGTGATTGTATATATCAGATTCCCACTCAAACAGGCACCTGTCAAAACTTTATTTTATTGCTGAAGTGCAGTCAAATGTCTTGAAGGTTATGCAACAGAATGAAATTTCAAGAGCAATGAACTGAATGGTACCATGCTATCAAATGTGGTGTTTTCCACATATGTCCAACTGCAGCACCCGTTGTACCTGGCCAACACAACTAAGTTGATGGAGAAAAGCGCTTTGTAGTATCTGAAAATACCGTACGTTGGAAGGCTGATATGCCAGAAGGTTATATTATAGTGTTCCTTGTGAACATACCAAAACATGACATTGTTTGATATGCAAACATGAGCAATCTTTAAAGAAATTATACTGAACTATGGAACAGACTGAAATTTCAATGAATGGCTGCAGAAGCCAAAAGATATTCTTTAGCCAGCAGTATGGGTAGGCACTCTCCAAGAAAATGTCATTTCTTCTCAGCAGTGCTTTGTGACTCATTGCTAGATAAATTTAATCTCTTCTCTCTGCCATACAGTTCCTGATGAGATGCTGCCATTTGTCATAGTATAATTGCTGTTATTCATGTTTGCTGTTATTCCCTCAACAAAAGTGTAGCTTCTAAACAGTTACTGATCCTTTAATATGCAAATACCACCGGCTGTTAACTGAGTGATGGGTTTGTTTCTTGCTCTTGGTTGGAATCTTATTCATTATAGCTGTGCATCATTATGATCTTTGTGGTTCAGGGTTATCACTAGGAACTTTATGTCTCTTAGTTTCCACTTTCCTGCAGTGTGTTTCAGTGCTTCCAGCCATTCTGACTGAGAATTGGATTTTGTATTAAGCCAATTTTTCACCTGAGGGAAATTCTGGTACAATGTTTATGACTTGCCTATGAACCAAAAAGAGTTAATCCATTATATATGTAGATTTCCAAAATGGCTGTCAAGAGTTTTTAAGAAAAATAAAAGGCTTTAAGGGACTTAAAGCTGATGAAATATGGCTATTTCAAATATACCATTTATATTCTCTTACAATATTCTTGATACATGTGATTGATCTCCACATCTAAGATGCATTCATCAACACTGGAGAAAAATGAATGTTCTGCCACTACAGTTGCATACACATAAACCAACATGTACTATGAATACACTGACATGCGTTCCTTATAAAAGGCAGCCCTTTATTTCAAAAATCTGTCCTTTAAATGTATTTATTTTTTGAAAACTCACTTTTGTCTTTTATTTAGCTTATTTAATGTTTAACATATACAGTAAACTTATGGTGCAGTCTTTCACATTATGTGAAAAATATGGAAACCGAATTATCATTTAACCCACCTTTATTGTTTATATAAATAGCTCAAGGTGGCAAACATATCTAACACACCTTCCTCCTTCTATTTTCCCCACAATGACAGTGTGAGGTGAGTTGGGTTGAAAGAGAGTGACTGGGCCAAAGTCACCTAGCTGGCTTTTGATGGCTATAATGGGACTTGAACTCCTGGTCTTCTGCTTTCTAGCCTGGAGCTTTAACTACTAGACCAAACTAGCTCTCTTTTTAAAATAAATTCACGCACAGTTTGATTTTAGAAATTTGTTGAAATGGTTTTCTTGGTTTTGCTTGACAAGCAAAATTGGAAGTGGGACATACTGTCACTCTGTTTTGATGTCATGCCTTTGTGCAATGACATCACAAAGAAAACTTGGAAACTGTTACAGCTACCAAAGGTAGGATGTAGCAAGGCAACAGGTATCAAAATGGTGGGAGGCAAGAAGCAGAGACGCCATACAGATACACAAAAGCAAGGTGGGGGGGAAATTAAAGAATTTAAAAATGTGCAAGCTAGAAAAGCAGATATTCCTGATTGTGTTCCCCAACAAGTAGAAAGTTGTTATAAGTTCAAGATGCCTGAAGACCTCTATTATTGCTAGAAATTCTGTGAGGAATTGGAAACCGACAACCATTTGTTGTCCTGAAATCAAGTACTGGACTTCAGCTAGCTGGACCATATGATATTCCTTGTGAAAAACACAAAAACCAATAAATAAAACACCAATAAATCAAAAGGCACAAATTTCAACCTTCAGTGGAGATTATTTTTATGATCCTTCTGAATTCCAGAGAATTATCGTTAGAGAAAACAGAAAACAATATTGTAAGGGATAATTCAGGGACATACAAGATCAAGTACCAGTATGAATTGGTACTGAAACTCAGAAAGGCTGCACAATGTATCAAGCTGGGGACAATATATTTGCTGCTGTACAGTTATTTTAAACAATTAAAGAACTGACTAATAAAAAGAGAAGTGGCTTATTAAGAGATAGAGATGAAAAACCAACACAGCAAGACAATTGAATGACTCACTGGAACAAAAAAGCTTGATGGTGAAAGAACAACATAAAAATGTGGTAAGAAAGACATTTTATAAAGCTGGTCTAGCTGTCCTTTTAGATAAGAATAATGTTGGATAATACAGAGAACTTCCTGAAACAAATGCAAGTCTCAAAAAGAATTTGTAAACCCAAAAGGAGAATGAGATGGCAAAGAATGACATGGTTAGATAGTGACATTGATGCAGTAAATATGAGTTTAGCCAAACTCCCAAAGACATTGGAGAATAGGAGGGTCTGTGGTACAGTGGGCCATGGGGTTGTGAAGGGTCAGACACAGCTTAGTAACTGTACAACAGCAACAACAAAAACATTGTAGATGCTCTCAGGGATGATCAGAGATTAAGTCTTTGCTCCCCTTCAGAAAATGTTAATTTTCATTCAGTTTGCCAATGAGGAATGTGATTATGATATGGGGTATGAACTGGCCAAGTCACATTATTTTGACAAGATTATCACTGTATTGTCTCTTGCTGATAGCCTGCTGAAAAGAAATCTGTTTGTAGAAATAATTGAAGATCATTTAGCTAATAGTAGAAAAGAGAAGACAGGTCTACTTGCAGCATGATAATCACTAAAGTATTATTATTATTTGTAAATTCTAAATATGTTTTTGTACTGAAGTGTATTTTCTATGCAATAACTAAACAATTTTTCCCATCAAGAGTTATCTTGGCTGCAGAATCCAAGCTATATCAGTCATTAATTACCTTTTACTTCTAGTATAACTTTCAGTGTAGCTTCATAAAATAATGGTTTTCAGCTGTTTTCTACATTTTTCTAATACAATGATTTAGGATTATGAAGACTGTTTCAAAATATAGTCTTTGTATTGTCAATGACAATTCAGAAATGTATAGAGATATGTTCTAAGAATTGGGAGAGAGAAAATATCAGTAATGAAGAACAATATAAAGGATAGCTGTTTTATCCAGAACCCATGTACTCCATGGCATAGTGGGATACTTCCTTAAAAGTTGTGCAGTGTTGCTTGCACTTTTTAAATATGACTGTATTTGACATGTGTATTGCTTCTATACTTTTTTTCTGACTCCCAGAGTCATTTCTTGTGAGAAGAAATAATAAATAAAAGTTTCCTGTGTAAAGTTATAGCTATAGCAATAGTACTTACCGTATATACTCGAGTATAAGTCGACCCGAATATAAGCCGAGGTACCTAATTTTGCCTCAAAAAAATGGGAAAACTTATTGACTCGAGTATAAGCCGAGTTTTTCAGCACATTTTTTGTGCTGAAAAAAAACCCCTCGGCTTATACTCAAGTGAGATTCCCTCTGAAAAAAAAAAATGGTGTGGAGCTCCGGAGCTGGGCAGCCGCTTCCCTGCTTCCGTGTTTCCTTTGCAACTTGTAAGCATGGGGGTAATCGGAAGCAGAAAAGTTCTTGCATGAGGATATATTGTTTTTTCTTTATTTAACTGTTTTTAGGGGGGGGAAGACCCACCGTCATGTGAGAATGCTCAGACACGAAATCTATCCGCCTAAAAATAATTGGGGGGGGGGGGATTTTAACAGAGGGAAGACATAGGGAGAAGGCAAAAGCGATGGAACATCCTTCAGTGGAAACTGAGGGGGAGACTCACCCTTGGTCCAGATGAGCCCCCTTCCCCGCCCCTAAGGAAGCAGAGGCAGCCAGCAAGGGCAGGCAAGCCCTGCTTCGCGGACTCCGTCCATCCTCGCTCCCACCCACCCACCCAAAGCCACGAAGTCCCCCAATCGCGCAGCCCAGAATCGCCCTCCCCTCAGGGGGCAGCCCGGTGTTTCCTGAAACAAGAAGCTCCGCCGTGCAATGAAAGCGCCCTGGCTCTAGGCTCAGAAAACAACGCGAGCCGAGGTGGCTTCGTTTCCTCAGCCCTAGCTGCTTTCAGTCCGCTGATGCCTTCTCGCTATGTCTTCCCTCTGTTAAAATCACACACACACACACACACACACACACACACACTTATTTTCAGGCGGATAGATTTCATGTCTGAGCATTCTCACATGATGGTGGGACTTTCCTCCCCCCAAAAAAAAAAACCAGTTAAATAAAGAAAAAACAATACATCCACATGCAAGAACTTTTCTGCTTCCAATTACCCCCATGCTTACAAGTTGCAAAGGAAACACAGAAGCAGGAAAGCGGCTGCCCAGCTCCGGAGCTCCACACCATTTTTTTTTTCAGAGGGAATCTGACTCGAGTATAAGCCGAGGGGTTTTTTTTCAGCACAAAAAATGTGGTGAAAAACTCGGCTTATACTCTAGTATATATGGTATATACCACTCAATAATACTTTGCAGCACTCTCTAGGAAGTTTACAGAGTCACCATATTGCCTCCAACAATCTGACCTCGGAAGGATGGAAGGCTGAGTCAACCTTGAGCTGGTCAGAATCAAATCCTTGGCAGTGGGCAGAGTTAATAGAGTCTGCAATACTGTATTCTAACCACTATGCCACTATTTATGCATATAAGCAATTCATTTTTTTAATTGTTATAAATCCATTTCAGATTTTTCAGGTGTGTCCTTTATTTTTTGCAATATAGTCAGCATAACTATGTACTAAGTACCTTCTATGAGGATTACATTAAAAATTTATTCCTTTCTCACATTTTTCCTCTATTGTTGCATTTGCATTCCATCTTCTCCGAATAAAATAACCTCTTCTATGCTCCCACCACCTAGATGATCCCAGATAAAATTCTCATGTGTGAAAGACAGCTGATGAAACTATTTGATACATATAAATTTGCATATTCCCTTCAGCAAAAATAGGGATCAGAATTAATGTGATAAGCATTTGCAAAAGAGATGTGATAAGAATTAATGTGATAAGCATTTGCAAAAGAGATGGCTGGATTCTGCCTCAAATTCTTCACCCAAAGGATCAAAGGTTTTCAAAATCCATATCACTAGCCACCTTCGTGCAGCCCATGGATGCACCCATACAACAAGGTTTGGCTTCATAGAATATCATAAATAAAATCAATAAACCACTTTATTCATCAGTTCAATGTGTACATAAAATAAGAAAGTGCAATTCCAAGGTCAGTTAATATACTTTTGAATATCTTCTCTAAACTGTAAATAAGATTGCTATTTCTTCCTGCTGGATCAAAATGTACACTGCACATCCTCCACAAGATAGGGAGACAGAAAGCATCCTCAAATGCATCACTAAATATATCACTAAGTGTATGTACTATAAGGACAGTAGTTCTTGTCAATCTCATGATACAAACTCCTGTTGGAAAGATCCATCTTTCTGAACAGTCATAGATGGATGGATTTCTTTTGCCAAAGATTTGGAAGGAGATTTCTTTAAATAACGACTAACTTTTGTTTTTGGTTTAGCAAGCATTCAAAGAAAATAACCTTTTGATGCTTTTTGCTGAATTTTTCCATTGTGAAATTTTATACATATAGACATACATGCACACACATTTATCAAGTTGTTGCAACCTACACACTTTGTCTACATGCATCCCGTGCTTGAGTTGGAGACATTGGTAGCCATTTGGCTTTCAGAAAATAAATCAAGATGGCAGCCACCAGCACACAAAACCCTGGATCTTTTCTATTTGTATCACATGCACAAAAAAGTAAAAAGCCACAATGCTTAGTTTGCAGGCTCAAGGCCCCTGATTGAATGTGCAAACAAAACATACTTTGCAGGACAAGTTTACTTCATGGGCCCAAAGTGACAGAATGGCATAGAGGTCTATCACACTGTTGTAAGTTAGTACTTGGAAATGGCAACAGGTACTTACCTCATCATGTCCATTTCTGAAGAGTATTTTAACATCTTAGGTGCTAAAAGATTAAAACAGGCCTTGCTACCCATTCCAACAGCATAGCCCTATCATATCAGGCATCATCTGCAAATAATGTTGTTCCTATGCTCGAGAATTGTTCCATTCACAGCTATATAATCTAATCTCCCACACTGGCCAAGAACATACATCACATTAAGCCATAATTTTTCTTATCTATGATGAATATTATGTGAATCAGGTCACAGTGAATTGCCAGCTACACTAAATAAGATTCCTATCTTCAGATCTGACCAAGTTGCATTCAGGAAGCTATTAAGCCATTTTCAAAGCTGTTGCCAAGGTAGGTCACTTGATAAGAATTCAGTGTTGTTTTAAATCACTCTCACTTATCAAGTAATTAGCACTCCTGGCACATTTGCTCATTAACTAAAATCTCATCAATACATTGCTGAGAAAAGCAATGAGGCAGGTTTGAGTGTAAGATGCAGACAGAAGATAACATTCTGTTTGCCTATTAGGACATGACTGATAAAGAATTACACAGTAATTCAAGAGAAATTAGTCATGGCCATCTATTCATCCTCCTAAGGATTTTAATGTACTAGATCCAAAACATCACAGGAAAGAATTTTTTTTTTAAATGAGATGAATGCTTGTAGAATCATCTGCTGTAATTATGGATACCAGTGGGACTGTTTATGACATTCTAGCTTAATTGTTGTTTATTTTGTCAATTTTTCTTCTGAGATTCTGAAGAATTCTGAAGATTCCTCTAAAGAATCCTTTGCTAGCATAAGCTGAATGATAGCCATAAAATTCTAAGGATACAAAGACTGCCAAGAGAGGCTTTATCTGATTCAACTGACCTTTAAAATTTATTTTGCAGCTGTCCAAAAACATGTTAGACGACGTATGAGATTCCCAGTGATTAGGAAAGGAAACTATAGAAAAATCTACTTGTTACATTTATCTACAGAACATGAAATGCATGCTCTCCTTCCCTCATTTTGTTTAACAAAAGGGAGAAAAATGAAAAGAATTTTAATAAGGAACTCAGTATCAAGAAGCTATAAAAGATTAATATGAATCTTATTGTTAAACATGAGAGTTCATTTAGAACCCTTAATAAGCCTCAGATAGAGATGCTAGAATCTGAATTTATCCAGGTGAGATTCAACATTTTGGGTAATTCACATACACATAAGATAGCAGCTCTTTTGTATGCTTAAGGAGAAGCTTAGGTTTAATGGATCTCCTTGCTGTTGCTTTGTGGTTTTGTTAACATCACACCAGCATTTTCAGAAAAAGAAGAACTTTATTGTCATTATACAAGTACAACGAAACTGTGGATGCACCCCAGCAACTGTTCGCAATACAATAAAACCAGAGCACTTAAAGATGAAGATAAAAAAAAATAGGGTACCCGCATCTCCATTTGCAATTAGAGAGTACAATATCTACAAATATACACAAAATATACATCCAACACTGACTGTGACACTTTGCCGAGTGTAATAGACAAGAGATGAATTGTACTGTAATATCCTGCTTTTATCCTGTTCTATAAAGCTTTTGAAGCAGGGGTGTCAAACTCACAGTCCGTGGGCCAGATACATCACACGCTGGCCATGCCCACCATCAGTTTAGCGAATAGGGGAAAAGTTGTGCTACGTCACATGACAACAGCATGACACTGAGAGTTTCACACCCCTGTTTTAAAGGGTTTGAAGGCTGTCAGGAATGAGAGCAGCTTGGATGGTATTGATAAGGTGCAAGTACTGCAGTATCTAATTGGCTCAATTGGTCTTTCATTCATTAAATTAAAAACATAGCATCCATAAGTGTATAGATAGATGCAAATATTTGACTGATTTCTCAATCTCTACAGACTCAGAGTTCTGTTTCCCTTACAGGCATCATTAGGTTGATCCAGTGTTTTGCAAAGGAACATGGGCAAGTCCTTAAACATCCCAAACTAAGATTGATCAGGTAGCTAAAATGCTCCAGGACATATTTTTTAATGAGAGTTGTTCCTTATACCACAAGGAAATTATGTTTCAGATCCGTACCACTTGCAATGCACAACCAGCTATCTGTACCACAGTTAAACAGCAGGGAACCCATCATTGCTGAATGCATATTGATTCTTACATCCCTTTTTTAGGTGTTTTTATCCTGCCTTTATTACTTTTTTAAGCAACTGAAGATGATGAGCATACCTAATACTCCTCTCTCCTCCTATTATCCCCACAATAACAGCCCTGTGCAGTAGGTTGTGTTGAGAAAGAGCAACTGGCCTCACCCACCCAGCTTTCATGCCAAAGGCAGAACTAGAATTCCCAGTGACCTGGTTTCTAAGCCAACATCTTAATCACTAGACCAAATTGGTTCTGATTCTTCCTAAATCATTTAATTAGGTGTCATGGTCAAATCTGATTCCTGGTGACTATATGGATGCATACTCAACTTCAGCTGTCTTTGGCAATATCTGGTTCTTCCAAGGATTTGTGCTTAATTTCTTTAATCCCATTCATCAAATCATTCCATTGTTTTCTCCTATTCCTTCCAATTTATCAGTCCATGAAGTTCTTACTAATGGGTTCCAAATCCATCTTTCTCTTTTCTTTTTCAGTGTTTAGCTTTAACAGCCATAGATACATTTTCCTGTGGGAATACCATTTAAGTGTTTTGATCTGTTATTTAAATTGCCCTTATGTTTCATGATTTTGTCTAGGTTTTTCGCTGCCTTCTTCATAAGGATTAATCTTTTTCGCAGAACATGGATCATTTTTATTCTTGAACACCCCCAAAAAACAAAAGTGTCTATTGTTTTCACTATGTTGTCTTCTTAATAGTCATATTTGAAATATGGCTTATAGAAGCTGTCAATAAATTGACATTTAATATTAAATTTATTAAGGTAAACTTTTTTTACTTTCAAAATAAATAACTCTTTAATTAAAAATGATGAAGTAAATCATTTCTACTTTTGGCTAACAATGATATCATTTACATAACTCAAAATTGTTTTCTCATCTCCTATTTATATTCCAGGTGTCATCTCTCTGAATCTTGCCAGTCTTATAATAAATCACTTTATAAGATTCCTGAGAAAAATAATCAGATATTCTGACTGCCATTAGCTTTAATGTGTCCCATTTTCTGGCCTGATTTACACAAAGTCTTGCTGTAATCTTGCTGAAGTAAAGGTAAACTTCCTTCTCATATTATCTTGTTCTGTTATACATCTTGTATTAGTTATTTGATCTCATATCCCTTTACTTTTTCCAAAGCTGTCTATTTGGCATTTTTTCTATGTATGGTTCTATTCTTCTTTAGAAGTGTTTAAACAAAACACCGAGTATGTGAGGAATTAATGCATAAGTTCAATATAAATATATACACATCTTTCCTAATTTCTAAGCTACACGTTCTTTTTCAATATTTGTTTACCCAAACCTGTTACAGATATAATTACTTCTGCAACTTTACACAATTCAGTGAGAATTTCATCTGTACCAGAAGCTTGTGAATTTGACAGTAGGCCTGTAGCCTATAATATCTAAAATGCTAAAAAAATAACTCTTGAATGTGTTCTTTTTCTACAAAGTTTTCATACATTCTACAATTTCATTTGTACAAGATTTTAGAAAGTCTTTCCATCTTCCTTTGAACCTAGTGCTAAATCCTTTAGCTCCTTTGTGGTTTTTACATGTGTTTGAATTGTACTTCTGAGTTGGGATATTTAATGTTTCTTTTTCTTACCTCTAATTCATGAACATAACTAGTAACCAACCAAGATAACTCTCATACCTTCTGTTCATGTGTTTTTCTAGCACATTCTCCAATCTACTTTAACATTCGAACCACATCTCCCAACCACAATTTTGGCTCATTTATTTATTTATTTATTTAGTCTTACAAGTCACTGTGATGAGAGCAAACAATGGTGATCCATTCTGATTTGTGGACAGACTAATCAAACACTGTTTCCACCCTCCACCACCACCTCTCTTTTCTACCTCTATTTTATGCACACACACTCACCGAGGAAATTTAGAATACTAGCACTAACTTATGAATAAACATGGGTGGGATTGCACAGTAAATTGCTTACTTACTTTCCCCATAATAAAGCTTTGGCAGTTTTTCAATTGTGTCAACTCTTTCTTTCTAATCTCCTGCTCTGCTGATGATGGTTACTTAATCAACAGTCTAAAATCATGTACCACCTCAGTATCCAAAACAAACAAATGAAGAATTTTATCATCTGCTCAGCTGTAAACTCTGCAAACACCAGGAGCAGAATGACTGCTGTCCTGACAGTAACTGGGGATTAAGCTGATACCTTGTAAAAGAACAGTTGAGGAAATGATTTTTTTTCCTCTCATAAATTGTCAAAAAGAAAAACACCACCTAGCTCTATGGGAGTGATTAGTCTGAGTGGTGAATTTGCATCTCATTTGTACCAAGAGAGGAGACACTCTGTGTTGTCTTAGATCATTATTTTTCAAACTTGGCAATGTGTGGACTTCAACTCCCAGAATTCCCCAGCCAGCATGCTGACTGTGGATTCTGGGAGTTGAACTGCACACATCTTAGAGTTGCCTTGTTTGAAAAAACCTGTCTTAAACTGACACACATCCTCCTACAGAAACAGGTAAGATAGTTGGTACAGTATTTGAGGGAAGAAGACCAACCTCTTAGTATTTTGCAATCTTAGAATCAGATAAAGCATTCTACCTTTAGTCTTGCTGGATTCCATCCTTCTTCTTGTTATTATTGCTAGTGACAATGAGGCTGACTATGGCATAGATATCTTTAACCTTTGCCCCTGCTGAAGTCCCAGAGGGGATTTTCTTTCAACCTCCCTGTATGCTACAAATAAGGACTCTTTGTTTCTAGACCATTTTGTTACACTTAGGTTTATATTCATAGATTCATAGATTTTTAAATATGAACCAGTGGTGGATTTAAATTCTTTTACTACTGGTTCTGTGAGCATGGCTTGGTGGGCATGGTAGGGGAAGCATACTGTAAAATCTCCAGTCAGAGGTGGTATTTGCCAGTCCTCCATACTACTTAAAATTTCCGCTACCAGTTCTTTAGAACTGATCCGAACCTGCTGAATACCACCTCTGAGATGAACTATGAAGCTATGACAGTTTAAATTATAAATTATATATGAGGTTGGTTTTCAAGATGTTGTAAAGATTATTTCATCTTGCTTCATTTTAGTGAGGAAATTTCATTGTAGTCAGTCCTGAAGAAAGAAATCTGACACTGAATTTTGCTTTCTATATCTTGGCCAGGGTTTCTATTACAATGCTTCATTTAATAACGATTTGCAGTCATGACAGTAATAAAAAACTAAATTTGTGACCAATCCTCAAATTGATGGCCTTCACTATATAGGTAATCCTCAGATTACAAATGCAACTGAGACCTGGCACTCCATCACTAAGGGACATAGTCATAAAGTGTGATTTCACGTGACTGTGTCACACTTAGCAACAACAATTCCGACAGTCCCCGTTGCCATTGTTAAACAAGGACTAAATATGAACTGAATATGAAATCTTCAAGGCAAAACATTTAGCCACCTAAGCTAATAAAGTAAAAAGTATTCTGGCAAAAAAAAACCCTCCCAATGTATCAAAAAGCAACTTACATTCCTTATGCTAACTAGATATGGTATCTAGTAATATTCTGTTAGAACTTGAAGAATCATAGCATGGGCATAGTTATTCAGATATGATTGTAAGATAATAAAAAGTGGAAATTTGTATCAAAAATTAAATAACTTTCTATATAGATATTCCAGTTTGAGGGAGTATGGTTTTATCTGTGCAATATATCCAGGAATATAAAATAGGCGAAGAAATATCTGCAACATTGCTGGTGGAAGACAAGGAATGAACTGGATTGAACATGGGTAGGAGCTGTTATTAAGACTTACCTCATGGTGTTTCAGGCAATGAGGCATAAGTGCCTCTCCTCACTAATTGCATCTGCAGATAATCAGCCAACGACCCTCTTTAAAGTGAGCCATCTCCTCCTGGGAAGGATACAGAAGTCTACATTAAGGGGTGCACTGAGGAATTTGCTGATTTTCTGGAAGAGAAAATCACTCAAATTCGTTCCCAGTTTGGTTGCTGGTCTGGTGGAGGATCTGTTGCCTGAGGAAGTGGGCAAGATCCTAGGGAGTATGAGTGCAAGCACCTGTGTTTCTGTTACTGGAAACCTGTGTTTTAGATACATGCCCCTCGTAGCTTGTAAAACTTCCCAGGAAGTGGCATATGGGTAGATACTAGTGAGGATTAATGCTTTCCTATGAGAGGGGGTGGTGCCCCCAGCATTTTAAGAAGGCTGTGGGCCCCCTCATTTTAAGAAACCATTTCTTGTCTCCATGCTATTGGATAATTTTTCTCCTGTTTCCAATCTTCCTTTTCTGGGGAAGGTTGTTGAGAAGATAATTGCACAATAGATCTAGAAATTCCTGGATGCCATGGGTTATCTAGACCAGGTTTCAGGCTTTGATACGGGGTGGAAAATGCATTGATGATCCTCTATGGTGATCTCTGGAAGCAGGATAGAGGTAATGTGTCTAGCCTCACTCTACTTGACTTCTTGGTGCCTTAGATATCATTGACCATGGTATCCCTCTAGAGAGATTTCAGAGGTTGGGAGTAGAGAGGTCTGTGTTGTCCTCGTTGATTTCCTTCCTCTGTGGTCTCTGTCAGTTGACGTTGATAGGAACCAAGAGGTCCACCCTAGATCCCTGTTTTGTGGGGTCCTACAAGGCTCAATACTTTATCCACTTCTGTTTAACATCTACATAAAGGTGATGGGTGAGATCATCCACCACTATGGGCTGAGATATCATCTATATCCTGAGGATACCCAGCAATATGTCACAGCCCATGGTGAATTATGCCATGGTGTGACTTAACTCTTGCAGTGCTTGGAGGCTCTTAAAGGCTGGATGGGAAGCAACAGTCTAAAACTGAACCCTGGCAAGATAGCAATAGCACTTAGACTTATATACCACTTCACAGTGCTTTACAGTCCTCTCTAAGCAGTTTACAGAGTCAGCATATTGCCCCCAACAATCTAGGTCCTCATTTTACCCATCTCAGAAGGATGGAAGGCTGAGTCAACCTTGAACCCGGTGAGATTCGAACAGCCAAATTGCAAGCAGCCAGCAGTCAGCAGAAGTAGCCTGCAGTACTGAATTCTAACCACTGCATCACCATGGCTCTGGTTTTACTGGTTCTGCATTTGGGATTCTTTGGACCATGGAGAATTGCCACATTTGGCCTTATATTGGGTGGCACTGCACCAGATAGACCCAGTGTGTAATCTGGCAGTTCTTCTGGAACTGGACGTCACTTCTGTTTGAGGAGCAGGTGGCAGTCATGGCCAGGAAGATTTTTGTGCAACTGAGGGTTGTTCACCAGTTATGCCCTTCCCTGCAACAATTCCTGCTCACACACTCTAGTCACCTCCCATCTGAACTATTGCAATGTGCTCTATGTGGGGCTGCCCTTGAAAAGTATCCAGAAGCTTTAATTTTTTCAAAATGGTTTTGGCCAGGCTAGAGGTACACATGTGTCATCTCTCTGCGGGAACTGCACTGACTGCTAATTTGCTTCTGGGTCCAATTCAAGGTGCTGGTTGTCACCTTCAAAGCCCTTATATGGCTTGCAACTTGATTACTTGAAGGACCGTCCTTTCCCAGTTACATCTACTTTACCCACCACAGCAGGGAATCCAAGAATGCTGCTCTCTGACCAACCTCCAGGACCAAAAGCCTTCTCTGTCATGGCTCCGTGCCTATGAATTTCATCCCTGTGGAAATAAGTTTGATACTCTTTCACAAGAGCCTGAAGACTTGAGAATGGCTTATTTGACAATTGTTACAAGTGGAATAAGGGAGTAGTTATTGACATAGTCACTGAGAGTGATTTTCTTAATTAGATAAATATAAACATATAGAGCTGTTTGATATGTTTTAAAAAGAAAAGCAATGTTATCTTTTGTTTGCTGCTCATAACATATGTGATTTTTTTTAGTAAATAATAAGAGTGGACTGGAACCTGAAATATGAACCATTCAAGCTATCAGAAGTGGACAGTTCAGTTGCTGTGTTGTCTGTTAATAGTTCAGCCTTTCTTTACAAGCCTTAAGATGGAAGTACTTTAGCAATTTTATTGTGTGAATGCTGTTTTGTGCTAAACCAACTATGTTATCTTTTGTTTCTTTAAAAAGAAAGGTGCTTTATGTCTGAAAGAATGATTTAAAGATTAAGTGCTGTGTCTTTAAGACCCCAACAAGCTATAAACTTTTAAACCTCCAAGAATATACATCAAAAACTCTGTCAGGCAATTACCAACCTTAAGCTAAAACAGAGAGATATAAAAGGATTTTGAAGTATAAAGCAATCATTCACAGCTGATTAAGGAAAAGCCCAAGGCACGTTAGCTTCATGGCTGAGTAAGACAGCTCCAATCATATATTCTAATAACTACAGTACAGATGGGTTGAGGGCAAACTCATGCATCAACACAGATTTCCTTGCCTCCCACTTCCATTATGTTGGAGAATGGGTTTCTTTAAATATATGTTTGAGGGGCTGCTGCTAAATACCATGCCACTGGGGAAGAGGGGAAAGCAGCAAGAGGAAGGTGATGAATCTCATAGGAGCAGATCAGATGTTGAATAGCAGACTTCCAGAAGTGCACATGAAGCAGTGATTTGAGGGACATCTGTTGTTGTCTATATGGGAGATCACAAGTAAGCCACAATTCAGCTTTTGGCTGAGATCTCCTGAGATATTTATGTCCTGCAAAGCTCAGTCCAACACTCAAGCTAGCAGAAGTTGGGCCAATGAACCATAATTCAAAAATGACCTGGCAATTTCTTTCATCTTAATTCTCCCTTTTAAAAAAACCAAAGTGTTATTTCAAATTCTATTTCACAGTTATCAATTTCTAAATTTTATTTAGGGGAGGCAGCAGACAAAGGCAAAATCCTCTCTCTTAACACCCCCACCCCCAAAAAAAATCAGTTACAACTTTGATCAATAAAATCTGAAACTCATTTTCAGTACTGTACTCCCTCTGCTGATAAAGAAAAGACTTCATGTTTTTCCTGTCCTTTTTTAAAAATAAAAGCAAACCAAAAAAGTGAAGGACTAGAACTGTAATTTATTTTCCTTTCTTTGGAGTGAGTTAAGTGACAACCTGGTTTCCTTAAGCCTTACAAAGTCTTAAAGTCTGGATTAGAATGCAGTATTGCAGGCTAACTCTGCCCACAGTCTGGAGTTCGATCCTGACAGGCTCAGAGTTGATTCAGCCTTCAATCCTTCCAAGATTGGTAAAATGAGTATCTAGATTGTTGGGGGCGGGGGGGAATGTTAGCACTGTAAACTGCTTAGAGGGGCTGTAAGGCACTATAAAGTGGTAAGTCTAAATGCTATTGCTATTGGCCCCCTTTATTCATGCCAGCAATGTTTGAACAGACCACTTCCAATACAGTCCAAATTTAGCAGCCACCTCCTCCCCCAATGGTGGAATTTTGTTTAACTTAAATAATGCAGCCAAGATCACCACCTGATCTGACATGGTATGCATACATACACACTTCAGGAATACTGATGAAGTGGACATCACCTTGTGAATCATCAATAGTGCCGCTCTAGGCTGTGGGTTGCCTATGAGATTTGACAAAAACAAACATTTTAAAATGGTACTTAAAAATTAGTTATTTTAGGATTTGTAACTTCGAGAGTTTCAGGATTATATTTTTTTTAAAAATCTCAGTTTTACTAGATTAATTCCATAATCTTTTTTCTATCTTTTTGTTGAAGTAATTTTCCATTCTCTCAATAGTTTTCTCCCCAAGCAACATATGTATCAGAACTAAATTCCTGGAAGAGTAATAGGCCTTTTCATTCCTTTCTATAATTCTACTTCTTGGAACATATTTATGTACTTCAGATCAGTGGTGGGATTCAAAAAAATTTGCTACCGGTTCTATGGGCGTGGCTTAGTGGGCATGGCAGGGGAAGGATATTGTAAAATCTCCAGTTGGAGGTTGTATTTGCTGGTTCTCCGAACTACTCAAAATTTCCACTACCGGTTCTGCAGAAATGGTCAGAACCTGCTGAATACCACCTCTGCTTCAGATCCACAAAGTTCTTCATTCATCTTCTGAGAGGGAAACAGATAGGGATGGGGTAATTATTCAAAAGAATTAGTTTGGTTATAGTGGTTAAGGCAGAAGGGTCAAATTCATGGTCCACAGATTGGATGTGTCATGCACTGGCCACACCCACACCCAGTTTATCAAAGGGGAGGAAAGTCACAATACGTCACATGACAATACCGTGATGACGTGAGTTTGACACCCCTGGATTAAGGCATCAAGCTAGAAACTGGAAGTCTGTAAACTGTGGTCTGGCCTTTAGGCATGAAGCCAGCTGGTTAACCTTAGACCAATCATTTTCTGTCAGTCCTAGGAAGGACGCAATGGCCACTTCTGAAAAACCTTGCCAAGAAAATAGCAGGGAAAACTCAGGCAGTCTCTGAGAATCAGACATGATTGACCAGAAGGGAAAAAATATTAAAAAGGCCATTTGATAATTTCTTTGTAAATTTCCCCAAGTTATTTTTAGAAAAATGGATCGAGCTAGTAATTTTTAATATAATATATTAATATGTGTGCTGATTTTTAATGCTGTGTCTGTCTCTATGGTATAAAAAAACAGGGTTCCTACATATTTTATATTGCTATACTTCATGTGTAACTCCTGTGTGGTGTAGGAATTTTGAGGTAAATTGTGGGCTGCATTCTCAATTTCATCAGAGCATTGGTGAGTCTTGTTCAACCTACAAACAGGCAGAAAAAAGCAGTTGCCTCAGGCAGCTGGGGTTTTTTGGTGATATGAAAAGGTAATAAATCATTACATTTTAAATTCATGATCATTTTAGTTTTATCATCAGGAAGGGCCAAGGGAAAATATTTTGTAAGTTTAACTGCCTTAGATGCTGACATAGCTTGATTAGTCTTGGGTACCATTCATTTGTATTATACAAAATGTCATCATTTGCTGCTCTGCCTCAGATAATAAAAGGCACAATGAAGGCTAATAGTTCTTTCTCAATGGCTAAGAAAAGAGAGGTATACAAGGTAAAATCAGCATTGCATATCATATCCTGTGATCTGAATAGTGTCTCCACTACTCCTAAATATATAAGGCATTAGGGACTTTCTGTGATAGGTTTGAGTTACTCTTTTATCATTTACATATACACTGTTTTCATTATCCAGATTTCAAACTGGAGAACATTGATATTTATAATAAGCTATGTGATAGATGCAAGGTAAAATCAAGTGTACATTGCTATTTGTATCAAAAGTTTTATAAATAAATATAAAACCCTTCCAAAATGTAGGCAATTTACAAAATTAAAAATAATATACATGTAATTCAAATTTTGACTGTTTACATGTTGCTCTCTGATTTCCTTCAAGTATGTCCTGATTATGATTCCTAGAACTCTAAGGCAATTAGCAAGCATGGGATTGAAGAAGTGCTGTAGTGCTTTTGTGCTTTAGTGAGTATGGTTTTCAAAAAAGAAGTTGATGCTTCTGTAATTTTAGATCTCATGGGCTAACTATAACATTAATTATAGTTTCTACAGAAGTATCATTTTTGTAGTGAGGCCTCCAGAGCATGAGATCAGGAAAGAATAGAGGGCTTCAGGGGCCCACTCAGAAATTTAATAAATGTACTCAACAAACAGGATGGAAGCAAATCTATGTGGTCAAGGGTATTTATGGGTGGGACACTGAATGTCTTTGGGGAAGAATCTTCACACACAAAAATGTTTTTACACAATTAGACAGAATTTGAGATTGCACTGAAACCTCATATATTTAGCAATGCACAGGAAAGTTCTCTCTGTACATTTTTGCACTCTAAATGCAAATACCAGAACTGCTGGGAGACTGCATAAGCATAAGCAAATTCTTGGAATTAGAGATTCTGTTACAGAACATACTTTTGGGGTTTCTTTTGGTCAATTAATTATCTGACTTTTTAGAAACTTGTGAAAATATTGAAGTAAGGTACGAGGTGGGGAAAATTCCCATTTGTGAACAACCATGATAAAAAGGAAATAACAGATGGCCATGTGTTGTATGTGCACTGATATAACCAGAGCCATCCACAAAAAGGGAAAAGCAGAACCTCTTGTCTTCTTCTCTGACAGTACATCATTAAGACTGCAGCCTCTGGGGACTCTAAGACACCTGGCTCTCAATTAAAGAGCTAATCTGTACTGCAAAACACTTAATGCTAGGAAGAAGAAAAAAGCTTATCAAATAAACCAGGTCTGGCCTTAGGCTATTAGAGCAGAAAACATCAATAATTTTACAGGATGCCAGCATGGTACTAAGCTACAAAAATGTCTCTCAAATCTTTCTAAACATTATGCAACAAGTTTCCCAAACTTGATAGCCTCTATTTTTGTTGGACTGCAGTGCTGGCTGGGAACTCTGAAACAAACAGAGTTTGAAAAACATTTGAAAAATGTCAGGTTGGATATTATTGAAAGCTGCAAAGACAGAAATCTGAATTATATCTCTTTCAGAGTACAGTTGGGATTTTAAAAAGAAAGATATGAACTTCATCTCTGTAGTGTGTTTAAATAAAGACTTCTAGGGCGATGTTCCTATTGGTTAACAGAAGCAACAATACGATTGGTTAGTAACGTTAGTACCTGATTGGCCGCCAATAGTGGCGGGAAGTTTAACTAAATGTCATTGGTTGCGAGCCATGGAGCAGCCGCTATAAAAAGGGCTGCTGCAGTTCGACTGCAGTTGAAGTTACTGTTATTATTAAAGAGCTGAATTCAACTCCGGTCTGCGAGTCTCTTTACTGGCGACAGAACAGTCTCCTTTAAAAACTCTCTGATAGGGCAATCTCATACATGACTTCTCAGAAGTCAGTTTAATAGTAAGGAGGTCTTTCATGTAGAAAATCTGTGTAGTCACTAGGAGTTGAAAATGACTTAATGGCACATAATCAAATGGGCCTATTTTTAAAGTATATTCATACAGTATTACATTAATCTCATCAAAAAATAATAGAAATTTTGTGTGATATGCCAGCTTATTTCATGCAGGAGCTTTTTAAATGGAAGAACATAAAAAAATAAATGAGGCCCTCTCCATTTCTCTTAAGTGATGATGTCTGGATTTCTTTTACTTTATGAAGTATTAAATATTTGTAACATTGAAACCTTTCTCTCTCACACACATACACACACAGAATGCTTCAGTCTTCAAAAAGTTCAGTGTACATTATAACTATAAAAATAAAACACAAACACACATCCTTCACATTCTATACAATTGAATTGAAAACCCCTGATTATTATTGCACTATACAGTAAAATTCAATATAGTTCAATATAGGGAATACAAGTTGTTTTTCAGCCCATTTGTCCTTGTTTTTATTATCCTGCACTGTCTGCCAGATGGTAATAACCCCAAAAAAGGGTGCCCAGGATGAGATGAATCTTTAAGAATGTTCCCAGCCAGCAATGCAGTCCAACAAAAATAGAGGCTACCAAGTTTGGGAAACAAATATCTGTAAAGGGGAAGGATGCAGATTTATATTTGAAAAATGCAGAAATGGTTGAAGTGTTCAGCAAGCTGAAGAGCTGGTTAATGCACGCTGAACTTACGCTATGGGTTTTATATAAGATTCTCTTTGCTTTAATTTGAAAAATGGAACCAGAGTTCTTCAATTTTGTCTTACTAACAGGTCTAGTAGTATGTGTGGGATGATGAAGAGAGAAAAAAAAGTTTTTTCCTTTTTGCTAGATCTCCCTGATAGAGTTTTGAACTAAATATGAGAATCAATTGGTATGCCTAGATGTCTTATTCATTTTAAACACAATTAGCTCTACAGAGAAATTGGCTAGTAATTTTCAATAAAAAAGATACTGAAAAGGACTTTTTGTACCTCTTTAACTTTCTTGAAAATTAGGCAAAAATGAAAATCCCAGCTTTTAGTCATTCAGAAATAGTGACTGCCAAATCCAAATACCCTAAGAAGGTATAATGGGCTGTGTTCCTGTCCCATTCAGAAACCAAATAGTTCATCCCAAAGGTGCTTTTTCAAGAGGCAACTGGACTTTCTTGTTTTTCTTTGAAGATTTTCTGCTCTCTGAAGAAACTTCTTGGATGAAAAGTGAAATGTCTTCAAAGAAAAAAACAGAAAGTCCAGTTGCCTCTTGAAAAAGCACCTTTGGGACAACCATGACCTGAATTACTGAGAATCTCCATAGCCAAATAGTCAATTGTATCTTACTCTGGCATGTTATGTGATTAGTTTCTGCAAACAGAAAATCATGCAAACATAGACAAATTAACTAAACTACTACACTTAAGTTAACCATAGATAATCATGTTTTGTCAGTAACCATATTCTTAAGCACTCTAAGAATCAGGAACAGTTGAAGTTTGAATCTAAAATGCAAAAATTACATCAGAGATAATTACATCAGCCCTTCTTAAAGAAGCTGTGTGTTTTTTCTAGACTTTTGTGATTGCTGTGCAAGCTCAGGAAAGCCTTTGAGTTAAGATCTACAATCAGATCTAAGCTGCAAAAGCTTGGAGGATATACATACTTCTGTCAGCTCAGGGTCTTAAACCTTTTCAGTTTTCTAGCCCTGCAAATGTTTCAAATTCTCAAACACAACCAGATGTACCCTTGTAATTGGCTGAGTCTTTAGGAGGAAAAAAAGGTGGGGTAGGCATTAAGATAGCGTAAATATAATGAGGTTCTCACATTTAAGTACAAGCTTTTGGGAAATATGAAAATTACAGTAGATTATTTTGGAAGGAAGTTAGTCTGGTTAGAGCGAATTGATCAAGCAATTTATATGGAGGTTGTCTTACTAGTTCTACTTGCAAATTTTTCTACTCTAGACTGTCTGATAGGTCTCATTAACTAGCCTTCAGAATGCTAGAAATGGGGGATATTTTTGTGCGGCAAACTGAACCAAAAACTAGCTAACCATGGTTTATCTTAGCCTGTTTAGCAAACCCAGATCATGCAGGTTCCTTGTTAATACCGGTAGCACTGGCAATAGAGCTTAGATTTATATACCATTTCATGGTAGCATGCGCACATGCACAGTAGGACTCTTCCGGGCATCCTCTCATGTGCCAGCAGAAATGGCTCTGCATGCCACTTCCAGCACGCGTGCCATAGGTTCACCATCATAGGTCTAAGGTTAAAGTGTTGGGGGGTTGGGGAAGAAACCATAGAGTCAGGTAGTGCATTCCAGGCATTAACAACTCTGTTGCTGAAGTCATATTTTCTGCAATCAAGTTTGGAGCAGTTTACCTTAAGTTTGTATCTATTGTGTGCTCGTGTATTGTTGTAGTTGAAGCTGAAGTAGTCATTGACAGGTAGGACATTGTAGCAGACATTTATCAGTATCATAGCTACAGTGATCTTCCTCGTTAAAGGAAAACAGAAGAGCCTCAGTTCACCAGGGTATTAGTGATACACATTCTGAAATGATATACAGTGATGACAAAAGAAATATAAATTGTGACATGATCTTTACTTTAAGAATGTAGAATTTCATAACACCTTACAATGGACTGATCTCTATATTCTGCTCTTCTACTGATACTAGCACCTTCTATAGTATAATATAAACAATTGTTCTTTGTTGTTCCCAAATATTGACTCTCTTCACTTTACAAACATATAGCAACCTATTTAGATAATCTACAGCCTTCTTTTCTACGGTCATCAGGAAGTTTCATCTTGCCTTGCTCTAATATGTACTCAATATACATATATAATGATATTATATGTGTTCTTGATTCAATGCATAGATTTATTAAAAATAATAAGCAGAGGTACAGTCCTAAAAATACCTTACAGATCACCAGCTCAAATCCCCCGGCAACTAAGACTAACCTGAGCACAACGAAGCCCCCACCTGAACAGAACACACCCCCAGCCAATCAGAACACAGCCAACCCCTCCAATCAATCAGAACACAGCCAAACCCCCAACCAATGAGAACACACCCCCACCCAATCAGAACACAGCCAAGCCCCCACCCAATCAAGTCACACCCCCACGAGCAGTTAAAAGGAAGAAGCAGCTGCAAGCTCACATTACTCCGAGAAGCACAAAGCCGAAGACACAAGCCTGAAGATGATGAATGAAACTTCATTGAAACATCGCCGAGATACTTCCAATTTTACACGGGAGAATACCCGAATAACCAAAGATCCACATATATATATATATAAATAAATAAATAAATATACACACACACATAAATATATATACACACACACACATATACACATGTTATGTCTCACCTATATTCATAGATGAGAAGACAAGGTTTCAAAATATTCAAGCAGAAACAAAACCGAAATCAAAAGGATTAAATTAGCACAGTTGTCCAGTCCTTGGCAGACTTTCCGGAACCTGTCAGGCTAATCAGAATTGTCCATAACTCACAAGGCCACTTCAAATGTATTCTTCTGACTCATCAAACACTTTGCTTCCAAGCAAAGCTTGAGAGTCAGCACGCCTCTTTAAATCACCTGGATAGGCGTGTCAGTCTCTCCAATCAATGTTTGTCCTGACGCCTCCCTTCAGATTGACGTTTCCTGGTTCTTCTAGTTCTGGCGTCAATCCACGATCTATCAGTTTCCTCGCTGGAAACTTCTGTCTCATTTTGTTGATCATTTGCTGGCCTGAACGAAGTCGAAGGTTCTGGGGAGGATTGTCTCTGCGACAATCTCTCATCCTCCTGGCTCACGTCTGTGTCCTCTGATAATTAAGACTCCACATTCACAGCAGGCTCCAACCTTCCATTGTCAGAGTCATCAGAGTCAAAACTCCCAGCAGGATCGATCCTTCCAGTCACAACATATACATATACACATATACACATATACACATACACACACACACACACACATACACACACACACACACACACACACACACACACACACACACACACACATATATATATATATATATATATATATATATATATATATATATATATATATATATATATGTTCTGAGGTTCTCGGGGTATTTGTATGTGGATCTTTGGTTATTCAGGTTTTCTCCCGTGTAAGATTGGAAGTATCTAGGCAACGTTTCGATGAAGTCTCTTTCATCATCTTCAGGCTTGTGTCTTCGGCTCTGTGCTTCTCAGAATAATGTGAGCTTGCAGCTGCTTCTTCCTTTTAACTGCTAGCGGGGGTGTAACTTGATTGGGTGGGGGCTTGGCTGTGTTCTGATTGGGTGGGGGTGTGTTCTCATTGGTTGGGGGTTTGGCTGTGTTCTGATTGGTTGGGGGTTGGCCATGTTCTGATTGGCTGGAGGTGTGTTCTGTTCAGGTGGGGGCTTGGTTGTGCTCAGGTTAGTTTTAGTTGCTGAGGGATTTGAGCTGGTAAGCTGTGATTCTGCTGTTTGGCTTCGCGTTCGTGGTCGTGCTGCATCTTCATGGTGGGTGTCAGTTCGGTTCATGTATGGCTCGTAGGTGTTTGAAGCGGGTAGTGATGAAGCTGCAGTGCGGCTTCTGGTCCATGGTCATGTCTCATCTTCTGTGTGGGTGTGTGTCTGCTTTCTACGTGGAAGTGTGGTGGTAGCATCTTGTGTGGCCCTCGTGGGTGTGGGTCTGGTGTCATTCTTCATGTTGGGTACTCATCTGTTCATGAGGGCGGGTTTCCAAATGGCTGGTAGGCAGGAGGTGTCATCTCGTTTATTCATGCTGTGTGGACATTTTTCTATCTCTATGGCTTCTCTGATTATTCTGTTGTTGAAGTGTTCGGTTTTGGTGATAGTTCTGGTATTTTTAAAGTCAATCTCATGTCCTGTGGCTTTGAGGTGTTGGACCAGGGAAGAGGTCGGTTCTTCTTTTTTGATTGAGTTCTTATGTACTTCAATGTGTGCACTTATTCTTCTGTTAGTTTGTCCGATGTATGTAGTGGGGCAGGCGGTGCAAGGGATTTCGTATACTCCTTGGTTTTCTAACTCGATTTTGTCTTTAGGGTTTCTTAGGATGGTGGATATTTTTTTGTTTGTGCAGAATGCTGCTTTAATGTTGTTTTTTTGTAGGATCTTGCTGATTTTGTCTGTAGTGGCTTTTTATATATGGGAGGAGGGCTTTGCCGTTCTCTTGTTCTCTGTCTTGGATTTTGGTTGGGGTTTCTTTTTGGATTAGGTGGGTAATCTTCTTTCTTTGGAATCCATTGGCTGTTAGTACGTTGCTGAGAGTGTGTAGTTCAGTTTTTAGGTGTTGTTCGTCGGCTAAGCATTTTGTTCTGGAGATGAGTGTCTCGGCCACGGAATTGATCTGTGCTCGGTGGTGGTGTGAGAGTGCATGTAGATAGCGGTTTGTATGTGTTTTCTTCTGGTAGATGGTGTGTCCTAGGAAACCATTAGATTTTTTGTATACCAAGACATCTAGGAAGGGAAGTTGATCGTTAGCTTCTGTTTCCATGGTGAATTGTATTTTGGGGTGTAGGCTGTTGAGGTGTGTGAGGAAGTTGTTCAGTTTTTCTTTCCCATGTGGCCAGATTATGAAGGTGTCATCTACGTATCTGAGCCAGAGTTTGGGTTTGTGATCATATTTTTCTAGAGCTTGTGTTTCAAAGTGTTCCATGTAGAGGTTTGCAATGACAGGTGAGAGGGGTGATCCCATGGGTGCTCCTTCTATTTGTTTGTATTTTTGTCCATTGTAGGTGAAGTATTTATTGGATAGGCAGTGGTTGGTCAGATCTAGGATGTGCTTGGGAGGGTTGTATTTGTTTGGGATAGCTGTCAAGGCTTCTTTTATTGGCACTTGGTGAAGAGGCATATGACATTGAAGCTCACTAGTAGGTCACTGGGTTGTAAGTTTTGTTTCTTTATGATCTCGATGAACTGGAATGAGTTTCTTACGTGTGAGTTGATGGATTCTGCATAGGGCTGTAGTTGTTTGGCAAGAAATTTGGCTAGGTTTTGTAGAGGTGAGCTTATGGAGCTGACTATTGGTCTAAGTGGGGTTCCTTCTTTGTGTATCTTGGGGCAGAGCTTAGGGCATCTGGAGTTGAAACCAGCCTGACCAAAACCAACCCTGATGATGCTAATAGAATCAGACTCGAAATCACCAACATCCTCTGCACTAGCAAACCACCCAAAAGCAACTTATCCAAAGAAGAACAAACTGCACCACGTAACCTGAAAGAAGACACCAGCATAATAATCCTACCAGCAGAATGTGACAGTGGTTATGAACACATCTGACTACCAAACCATGTTAACCAACCTACTCCAAGACCACATATACAAACCCCTAAAGACAGACCCCACCACCTACCTAGAAAAAACCACCAGATCCAAAATAAAAGCCTCCCCCATCAGCGAAGAAATCCAGCAAAGAATCATACCCAGAGAGAAATCATCCAGATGCCCTAAGCTTTATGGTCTCCCCAAGATACTCAGATACAACAGATTGCTCTGTTTCATCAGCAGTATGTTCTAGCTGCTTCATCTTCCATGGCTTCATCTTCAACTCCTTTTCCAAGTCTCAGGATCTTTTCCAATGACTCTTCCCTTTACACAATGTGTTCAAAATGCTTTTGGCAAAGTTGGTGACATTCTGTGCTATAGTTTGTTATTTCATCCTCTGTAAACTAATGAAAACTATATCTAGACTGCCAATTCAAATTACTTATAAGTTTATAAAATCCTAAATTTGAAATTTTGCAGAGATAATAGTACTTCCAGTGAGCAGTCTGGTCTTATTTCATCTAGTACTAAATGATTTTATTTTTCTGGTGGTCCAAATTATTCTTAACGTCAGGGCTCCAGCAACACAGTTCAAAGCATCAATTTCAGGTTTCCACTCTCACATTTCTATATACAACTGGGAAAATCACATACCTGACAGTATGTAACTTTGTTGTCAGTGTGATGTCTTTGAACTTTAATCTCCAACAAGAGAAAGACATATAGAGAATGACACCTCTCAATTTCAAGTATTATTCTCTTTGTTATGTCTTCATTTCCCATATGTTATTATGCTTTGTTGTTTCATATTAGTATGCATGAAAGCCTGCAAAAGACTGAAATCAGTCCTGGAAAAGGTATGAAATATTTTTGAAAGAAACAGACAAAAAAAATATCATGCAATAAATCTTAGTGATCTGACTCTCTTTCTATGCACCCTGGTTGATTTTCTGTGCCTGAAACTTGCATACGGTATTATGAAGGAAGCGTTTAACTGCTTCTAGGCTTCAAGCGATTTGTCTGAAAATCCCAACTCAGAGTCTTCTGATTATAGTGATGGAGTCATTCCAATTCAATTTATACTGAAAGGAAATAAACATGCAAGCAGAGGCCCAAGAGCACATGCAAAAGGTTTTTTCTTCTTCTTCTATATGTCTTTGTAGATCAGATAAAATGCTGCTGGGCAGCTTAACTGAAGGTGGTCTTGAATACTGACAGCAAACTGAGAATTTTAAAAATCACTTACGAGGTTTTATTTAAAAAATCAATCTTCCCTAACATCCAAGCCAAACAAAAATGTAGAAATAAAGAAATAATTGGAGGACTGATGTTTTGTAAAATCACATGGGATAGATACACCCTGAAGCATTTTGAATATTCAGCCAACATCTTTCCCACCTTTCCTTCTCGTGACAAAAAATCAGGCAGCAAGCAGAAGCTTTAATGACTTTAGGTCTATTTATTACCCTTTAGCTATCTGGTATGATAACTGCACCTGTTGAGCTTACTTGGGAATATTTTTGCAGTATTTCTGCAATGCAGGGCATCATGCGTTTCTAAGGCACATAACAACAATATCCTATGACATTGTTTTTTGTCAAAATAATGTTTTTACTGTCCTTAAAACTAACCTTCACCTAGTTAATGAACTCATCCAACAGAACCACAGTATAATTTGAAGCCTAGCAAAGAAGCTACATTGAAACATGTTTACTAAATTTATCCCAAAGAATATATCTTCATGGGGTATATGCCTGTATCTAAACTGTTCTGGTAAAAGCACTTTTTAAAATACTCTCTACCTGTAACAACGCCAGACAATGGTTACGTGAAAACACTTTTTTCTTCTGATTTTCTAGCAGGCCAATAGATAATTTCACTATCAGTGTTAATGGATTGTTCTGGAACTTTTTTAATAATGTATTGGGGGGGGGATTTTAAATTAATAGTCCACTATTTACAATGTGTTTCTTTTTTTCTTTCTCCCATTAAGATGTTTTTTTGGGGGGAGGGGGTTGAGTCTGTGCTAAGCAGGAATTTATACTAAGGTAAGTAAAATCTGTGTGGGTTACGCTAACTCTTCACATAACTTTTATTTTCTATGTTCCTATTTGCTGTTTTATATATGTCTGTTAAGTCACTGCCAACTTTCTTCCCATGTGGCTGCCAAATCTTTCTTAACTTGGCAATCTTGTTAAGCTCCTTGTGGGATCAAACTCTGTTGTCTTTCAACACAATCCCATTCCATTCCTACTCCCCTGTCTATAATGTGGAATCTTGGCTTTGCTTGGACATCACCATGTCTTTGATTCTAAGTTGCTGACTTTGTCTACCTCCCTCTTTTGCTGCAAACCAAGTCATACCACATTACCTTGCTGGACTGTGTGTAATGTCCATTTAGTACCAGAAATGGAAATAATTCTTATATTTCTGGAAAGCTTATAAATAAGACTGTAGCTGACAGCATTTGACATTCAGTCTCTGAATGTAGACATTTAGCATATATTTAACCCTCTGAAAGCTTTAAATGTTGGACTAAACTGAGGAAACCCAGGTTTAAAATCCACCCTGACTTGTAGAAACTCACTGGGTGAGTCTAAGCTACTCACTCACTCTCACCTCAATCCACCTTACAGGGTAGCTGTTGTGAGAAGTAAAATGGAGGAGAAAGGGCTATTTCTACCTTAAGCCAAAGGCAAAGTATAAATATAGTAAAAATCACTCTGCAATACCAGTCAAAGTCTTTCAGAATGTCTCCATAGATTATTTCAGTAGCAGATGAATTTTGAAATAGATGAGAAAAACAGAAAGCAGCAAGGAATAGAGTAACTGCTCACTAAACTACTGAGACAGGCTTGTTCCGATTATTATGTCTTTAAACTGATGATGAACGACTTCAGAAGTTGTAGGTGTTCCATCACTGGAGGCTTTTAAGAAGAGACTGGATAGCCACTTGTCTGAAGTGGTACAGGGTCTCCTGCTTGAGCAGGGGGTTGGACTAGAAGACCTCCAAAGTCCCTTCCAACTCTGTCATTCTGTTATATTGCTGGGCATAACTTTTGAATGTGCTGCTCTAGTCTTATTCTGCTTGTGGACTTTTTAGGGTATCACAACTGGGCACTGGGAGAACAGAAGGTGGAACTAGATCATCTTTGGTGTCTTCCAATCCCATTCTTTGTAAATCTTCACTTTAATGGATTTATATCTATTTATTTATATATTGGATTTATATTTGCTACAATGTCCTTTATCTGCTACAATGTCCTACCAGTCAATGACTACTTCATCTTCAACCAGAACAGTATTACAGGACACAAAAGATACAAACTCAATGTAAACCTCTCCAAACTTGATTGCAGAAAGTATGACTTCAGCAACAGAGTGGTCAATACCTGGAATGCACTAACTGACTCTGTAGTTACATCCTCAAACCCCCACTCCTTTAACCTCAAACTATCCACTATTGACGTCACCCCATTCCTAAGAGGTCTGTAAGGGGCATGCATAAGTGCACCATTGTGCCTACTGTCCCTGTCCTATTGTCCTCATTTATTCATACATATTTACTGTATTCTTAGTCATGTTTATACTTATATCTATTACCTTGTAAGCGATTGACAAATCAAATAAATAAAATAAAATATGGTCCTTCCATTACCAGGGCTGGTCTGAATTTTCTTGCCTCCGAATGGTGAGTTTGGAGACTCAGCCAGGGGGTGTTGGTCTAGTTACAGCACAAGAGCTTTAACAGGAGCTGCTAGTTGTCACCGTCGTAACTTCTTCCTGCTTCATATGTTCTGATTATCTTAAGAATTCTATACAAAATAAATTTGTTCTATTTTGATTTCTGTCGGTTTGCCTCTGTGTTGTTCCTGGTGGTTTGGAAATAGGAGGTTTGTTGTTATTGTCTAAAGAACATGTTAGATTCATAAGAGGTCTGTTGTTGTCTAGATAGCATGTTAGGTTCAAATTGTGAAATATAAGCACTGCTAGCTCAGGAGAATAAATCTGTTTTATCCTTATTAAAATCCACAATTAACCCATATAAGGTATGCTTATCACATTTGGCATAAAGAAATTTAAAATCAAATTTATGCAATAAGACCACTATTAATTTTAAATTACATATTTTCATCTGATTCCCTCTTTTAGGGTACTGTAGTTCTGATATTGCAGTTGTGGGTATATTTTAACATCCAAATAAATAATCAGCCAATCATCTGGCAAAAAAATTTGTTATTGCTTTTCTAGACATTGGTCGTATTTATTGAGATGACTTCTTGGAATATAACTATTGCTTTCTTATAAGTGGAAGAAGAACTACAGTTGCACATTTCCTGTGGAAACCTGTCAGTCATAACCTACTCTTGTATGCTTTTGATCTGAAGGTTTTTCTCAACCACTGAAAGCAAGGAAGAATTAATATCAGGCTCATAGACAGAAAAGATGAAAGAAACAAGAATCACACAGAAACATATCTATATTTCTTAATTTGTATGTCTCATATGTGGAGATTTCAAGAATCAGTTGAGAGTTGGAGGCCAACCCAGAACTGTAAATAGCTCAGCCAGTGTGTGTCCCTCATTGCATATTCCCAGTGTAATAGTGGCACCTTCAGTCTAACAGAAAACCCACAGATACTTTCACCATGCACCAAAATCTGTACTGCAAGCATGCAGGAAGCCAATTTAAATTAATGGTGCTGTTGAAATACCTAATTAGTTGAAAAGTAATTTTAATCTTTTTTGTAATTCCTATATGTATACTGAACTCTGATCTTAATCTACTGAAGTGATCATACTTCCATAATTGAAACTAAGATCAATTATAAGTTAATTATATAGCTGACAAATTGCCAAGTTGGCAAGACTCACCTGGCAATTTTGCATTCTTGGTATAGACACAAGTGTTGATTTCTGTAAGTCCTTAATAACCCAAGGAATTGGGGGAAGGGGCCAGGGGGAACCTGATGGACAGGATATGTCTGTGGAGATTCTCAATCATCCAGGTCATGGATGTCGCAAAGGTACTTTTCCTAAAAGGCAACTGGATTTTCTTGCTTAAGCTTTCTTGGTTATCTTTTGGAAAAAGCATCTTTGGGATTGACAGACAGGACTATTTTATTTTAGTGTTTTCATTCCAGGGGCAATGGTGATATGTTCTGGAGTTGTGATATATTACCACCAATTCCTATTGGCTGACTCAACTGCAAAGAGGAGGATTCAGTTGGTCACTGCTTGGAATAAGCAGTGATAGCAACCTTGGATCAGATCATGTCTATGCAGCCTCTCGGTCCATGTGGATCCTGAATGGTCCCATGCTTTTGGGAGTAGCTGTAAGAAATAAAGTGATGCAAGAGGTGCTTAGAACACCACTGGAAGAAGACAAAGAGCAAGCCTGATTGAACACAGATACAAGCATGTACTAAGGACTATCTTAATAAATTATAAGAGCAGCAAAATGTATTTAGTTCTCTGTCCTTACTGCATCCTCAGATAGCTGCACAACAATCCTATTTGTGTTGATTTGGTAAAGAGGGGAATCTTTGCTGTTTGAGAACTATGTCAGATAAAGTCATTTGGATCTACTCAGAATTAAACTCTGGCTGTGCTGGAACGGAGTCTTTTCCAATTATTTGACTAATAGAATAATCGAGTTGGAAGGGACCTTGGAGGTCTTCTAGTCCAATGTCCTGCTCAAGCAGGAGACCCTATACCATTTCAGATAAATGACTGACCTGTCTCTTTTTAAAAGTCTCCAATAATGGAGCATCCACAACTTATAAAGGCAAGCCTTGCCACAGGTTTATTGTTCTCATCATCAGGAATTTTCTCCTTAATTCTACATTGCTTCTCTCCTTGATTAGTTTCCATCCATTCTTTCTTGTCTTTCCTTCTAATGCTTTGGAAAATAAGTTGACACCCTCTTCTTTGTGGCAACCCCTCAAATATGGTAACATAGCACCCCTAATCCTTCTTTTCTAGACTAGACATACCCAGTTCCTGCAACTGTTCTTCATATGTTTTAGCCTCATCTGTGCTAAGTTCAGTCTGGTTATTTCCTGAGAAAATGGATAGAGCCTGTTGAGGTAATTCCCTGTTAGGAGAATGAGTGCATACAGGGAGACGTATTTGAGAGTAATGTTTGAATAATACACACACAGTACACAGATACACTGTACAGTAAATGTAGGTTTTTACTTCCAGAAAGATTTAAGCAAGGTCCAAAATAGGCAGTCCAAAGTCATTCGCAGGTAAAATCAGTCAGTTTTCATCCAGGGATAATCCAAATATCAAATTCCAGTGTCAAAAACAGTTCAGTATCAGACTTACATTAAATCCAGTAATATCAGTCAATTAGAAGAAATGGAGCAACGGCAATATTTTCCAACAGAAGAAAACAGAGATAGAGTCACACTCTCTTCTGAGATTAAGACTACGACAATCTAGGTTTCTGGCTCCATCTTATGGCCATTTGAAAAACCACACCCAACTACAGTTTTGCATTTTCTTAAAGATATAGAACTAAAATGTTTATCCTGGTTTATATATTTCTAACCCAAATACCTGTTAGGTGACTCATATTCCTAACAGAGTCCTTGTGCTGTTGAATTTTGTGTATCCACCAAGGACTCCTGAGTGATGACAGGCCTTCATAAAAGTTTATTGTGTTTTTAATTTTGTTTGTCCCCCTAGACTTCCTTCTGGTAGACGAGCAGCTATATAAGCTTATCTAAAAAATAAAATAAATAAATAATTGCTTTACTAACAAAGACACTCAATTTCAGATTTAAATCTGAAAATAGGCAACAACTAATAACATAGGAAGAATCAGAAATATCAATCTGTTTCTACCCCATGTTCAGTCCATTCTCAATTTGTTTGGTTCTTCATATGCCTATGAAACTTGTTCATTAATGTTGGCCTTCTTTTCTCTTCCCATTTTAGTAGAAGCATTTTCAAATACCCTTCTCCAGATGTACACTTCTTACATAAGGCGGATTGACTGGCTGTCAGGTTTCTCCTACAGTGCTGTGCTTCTCCGTGCTAGTTTTCCCCTCAATTCTTGGTTTGTTTGTTTTTAACCAGAAAGATCCAGTTTGGAATCACCAAATCACCATGTATAGCTCTTTGGTGAAAATATAATAGGAATACATTGAACAGTTTTGGTCAAAATGCTTAATAAATAATATCTTATACATGGAAAAGATGCAATAAAGGCAAATCAACATGATTAAGGAGTTTGAGAAGCTCACCTAGATGTACAGATTGGAAGTGAGTGAGCTTTTCAGTTTGGAGCAAAGATAAGTAAGGAGAGGCAGGACAGAGATATATAAAAGCAGGTGTGGTATGTAAATCTAACTGGAGATATTCTAAGTTTCCTCACACACATAGAAAATCTATATAAACTAAATGCAGGCAGATGAATGGCCAATAAAAGGAAGTAATTTACAGAGCCCAATTAATTTACATAATTCACTTCCATCAGATATGTTGACCATCCATTTGAATGATTTTAAGAGGGAACTAAACACAGCCATTGTTCTAATAATGATGACTAGTCCTAATGTGCACTTCTTACATAAGGCTGTCTCTTGAATCATACATTCGGTATATCATAAATGTTAAGGAGCAACTGTGGAAAATGACAAATCACAAATTTTCCATGCCTGTGGGTTTCCTGAATGCAACTGGTCAGGTGCTGTGAGATACAAAATGTTGGACTCAATGGCTTTTGAATTAATCCAACTGCATTTTTATATTATCTTATGTTATTATAATTAAGAAAGGAACAATGCCCTTTCATTGTTATATTTATTGTCGGCAAAGTGTTAAAATCAAGGTTTGTTGGTCTCCTTTCCAATCTCAGTACATTACAAAGATAACTGACAATTATTGCACCATTATTGCTTCTTTGTCATACCATTGTTTTTAATCAATCTGTGTGAGCTTCTTGCAACAGTTAACAAGGTTATTCAGCTTCTTTGCAAACATCGCATTTGCTATCAGTTGCTGTCTTCTCAATTTTGGTTTTTAAGCATTTGTTCTTAAGACTTGGTCTTTTGCAGCAGGAATCCACCCCTTCCGTCTCTTTCTTCAACTTTCTTGCTTTTATGATTATTTGCTTTGCTTGCTTTTTTTTTAATATATTGGCCATGTAATACTTTGCTTTATGTACTTGGCCATGTCTCTGTTCTATTCTACGTTTGTCTTTCTTGTAGGCCAGTTTGATATCTCCAGTACTCATAAGCCTTCATGGTATACTAACTTCAATGCATCATCTTCATAGCAAAACCATTAATCTGCTTCTCTCAAGCTTACTTGATGATTATTAAATTACTAGTCAGTATAACTATAATGGCAACAGGACAAATAATAGAAGTACTATGAAAACTAATAACTTTCTTTTCAAATACAACATTGGTAGCAATATTCTGAAATATGCATTAATGAATGTATTATTTAGGCTGAATCAAGCATTTTTATGGCTTTATACCAGTGTTAGTAAACAGTGTTTCCTCTCCAGCAATGAAATTCACCACAAATGAGTGAGTTCTACTCTCTAATGGTGCACTATTGGTTTTCAGATGCCATTATGTAGTTGAGCATACAGTTTCTCCATTTGCTCAGAGAAACAAGTTAATGTTTTTGCTAAGACAAACTATAATTCATTGAAGGTGGAGTGGAAACTAGTACTCTTAGACTTTTAACAAGTGTCCAGAAGGTGTTTGCAATCAATCAGACCAAACCTCAGTGTAAACTGATGGTCTGGAATGAAAAATAACTCATTCCATTCCACTCTTTTCTTTCATCTTGTTAAAAGAATAGAGATTACAAGAAAGAAGGAAATCTTATCAGATGCTGGATTTCATTGCTAACTCATTGTTCAGATATAAACCTTAGAAGAACATGGCATCATACACCAGTGTTTTGTGAAAAGGATTCCATGCAGTATACAGGCAGAAAAGAAAATATCACCATAACCATATTTATCTTTTAACAGAGGCAGGCAAGAATTTTGTTTGGCAAGTTTTTATTTAAAAAAAAAAAATTCACACTGTTCATCTGTATATATAAAAGCGAAATGCCACTCACGCATCATCACAAAATCTCCAGAACCGTAAAGCCTACAAACTTGAAATTTGGCACATATGTTCCTCTTGGTTTCCACCCCGCCTGAAAAGAAACCTCTTCCAAATGCAAAACACAAGCAGAGGAGAGGAGTTTCAGTTTTAGTTTCACAGCAACAACCAGTACAGAACAGTTAAGGTAAGCCATGCCCAGGATCCTTGCTGTCTCCTTCTTGCTCACACAGAAAATACTGTTTCAGTTTTCAAACAGCCCTCAACTCCTCACACACTGACAGGACATTAGCCAGATTAATATTGATGGATGCTGGTAGGCAGAGGCAGATTTTTTTCCCCTATTTTCCTCCCCCAAAACTAAGCCCAATCACATAGTTTCGTAACGAAGCGCAGGTATCGAGCTAGTCAGAAATAAAATGGAAAGAGCTTGAGATTTTGCAAGTGTATGGACAAGGGAACAAAACTGATACAGGGATAAGCAACATTTTACCCTCCATATTTTGGGGGGATTTCAAACCCCATTAACCCTGGTCACCACAATACAAAAAATATGCTGAGACCCTAGGAAGAGTGCAGAGAAGAGCAACTAAGATGGTCCTGCTGATACAGTTCTACAGAGGAATTATTGAGTCTATCATCTGCATCTCTATAACTGTCTGGTTTGGTTGTGCAACCCAACAGGACAGACACAGACTTCAAGGATAATTAGGATTGCAGAAAAAACAATTACTACCCACCTGCCTTCAATCAAGGACCTGTATACTGCACAAGTCAAAAAGAGGGCTGTGAAAATATTTACAGACCCCTCACATCACGGACATAAACTGTTTCAACTCCTTCCCTCAAAACGATGCTATAGAGCTCTGCACACCAGAATTACTAGATACAAGAACAGTTTTTTCCTAAATGCCATCACTCTGCTAAACAAATAATTCCCTCAACACTGTCCAACTATTTACAAAGTCTGCACTACTATTACTGTAAAACCTCTCATCACTCCTTATCACCCATCCTCTCCTATTTGTGACTATATGACTGTAACTTTGTCGCTTGTATTCTTACGATTTATATTGACTGTATCCTAGTATGATTTGATTGCTTATTGTACCCCAGGACTACTATTAAGTGTTTTACCTTATGATTCTTGACTCTTGACAAATGTATCTTTTCTTTTATGTCTACTGAGAGCATTTGCACAAAGACAAATTCCTTGAGTGTCCAAACACACTTGGCCAATAAAGAATTCTATTCTGTTCTATAATGGGTCTGCAGAATAAATCAAATGAGGAATGGTTAAGGGAACCATGTATGTCTCACCTGACAAAGAGAAAAATTAAGAGCAAGATGATAGCTGTCTTCCAGTACATGAGGGGCTGCCATAGAAAGATGGAGATCAACTTATTTTCCAAAGCTCCTGACAAGAAGCAATGGGTGGAAGCACATTAAAGAAAGATCAAATCTGGAACTAAGAAGAAACTTCCTGACGGTGAGAACAATTAATCAATGCAACAGCTTGCTTCCCAAAATTGCAGGTGCACCATTGCTGGAAGTTTTCAAGAAAGGATGGGACAGCCATTTGTCTGGGATGATGTAAAATCATCTGCCATGGGCAGAGAGATTGGACTAGAAGACCTCCAAGGTCCCTTCTAGCTATATGATTATATGATTTAATCCCATCTAGCATAGCCAATGGCAAAAACTTATGTTTGTGGGACATAACAGATTGTGTACTTCTGAAATGCATGGAGGCACATGGCTTGGGGCACTTCTCTTAAGAATCTGGCTTCCTTTGAATCTTTGCGTATCAAGTCAAGTTTATAGTGCCAAATTTGAATTACTGGTTTTTTTTTATTTCCCATTTTCAGTAGTTGCATTGCAGGCAAGTAACCCAAGGTATCTTCTGCTGGAAAGACCTATAGTCACTTACTTTGATGGGTAAAAAATAAATTAGGATGTTTGTCTTGTTTTACTTTGTGAAAAAGAATAGCTGCCATGTTATTAGTTATAGGGGATTCTACAGCTAAATTCACTGCAGATCATTTTGCCTGGTCTCAGAAAAGCTATGGAGGATCAGGTCTGAATAAAACCTCAATTGGGAACCACCAGGAAATTCTTGGGGAAATTGGAAAATATCTTAGAAATAAGAAGCACCAAATCCTTTCATACTGCCACCAAGAAAACAATGTAGTTACCAAGAGTCCAGAAAGGTTGAAATTGCATAGTTTTAAAGTTAGAGCTACTGGTAACAGGGTTGTGCCTTTCTTATCCTTCAATAAATTCAGGGCAATTTGAACCCTAATATGGAGATTGAATTGCATTCATGTCAAAAGCATTGAGGGATTTAACCAGTGACATCACCATTACCCAGGGGATGCATAGTTGGGGACTCCTTTCATGTCTCCAGCAGGAGCTGGAGAGAAGGACAGGAGCTCAACCCCACCTTGTGGCAGCACTCAAGTCTTGAATGCAAACCTGTTGCCTCCAACTCAGTATCCTAACCATGCAAGCCGCTATGGTCCCAATATGGAGAAGGAAGTCTAAGTCTTTGCTTCCTGAAAAGGGCTAAATCAGATCAGCAATTTAGAATGTTTAAAAAAGGATACATTGAAAAAAATCTTAGGAAAAGAGATTGGTGCAAAATGAGGCAATCTTTTGGGAGTGAGAGGACACAATCTTTCTAAATCGTCATACCCCATTATATACACAAGCAAAAGCAAAATTCCCACTGAAGTATATTAAATAAAGTTAATGTAAATATTCTAGACCAGGGGTGTCAAACTCAAGGCCCAGGGGCCAGATCCAGCCCACAGGGTGATTAGATCTGGCCCACAGGGCTGCCCTGGAAACAGCAAAGGACAGGCCTGTAGTGCCTCTGCCAGTGAAAATGGAGCTCAGGGGGTCTGCAGGCAGCCCTCCCAAACTCCATTTTTGAACTCCATTTTCACTGACAGAAGGCAGCAGGAGGCCATCACAGCCTAAAGCAGAACTCGCAAGGGCCATGGGAGCCCCTCCCAAGCTTCATTTTTGTTGGCAGAGGGTTGCAGAAGGCTGTTGCAGCTGAAAGCAGAGCTTGTGAGGGCTGCCAACATGAGTGACGTTGAGCTAGCCATGCCCACTGTTAGGAATGTTAGCCACCTAACAGTTGGGTTGGCAATATATAAACCAGGATAGTCATTTAATACTGTTGTATCTTTAAGAGAATGTTGAAATTGTGATTGGCTGAGGTTTCTCCAATAGCCATAAGATGGAGCCAGAAACCTGGTTTGTTCTTTTTGCATTTCCTTTGCTTTCCTTTTGCCTTTTGCCTGATCGTCATTCTGCTTGAATTGCTGTGAGTCTTGCAACTATTCGTAAACTCCGTTTACTGAACTTTGTTTATGATACTGGTAAAGAAAAAAACTTCATTTTTGGATTATCCCTGGACTGATTATTTTGAATACTAAATGCTTTAACCGCGTATGATTTGGACTGTTTGTTGGACTTTGTTTACCCATTTACAGGAAGTAAAACTTACATTTTACTATTCAGTGTATCTGTGTGCTGGTTGTGTGTTATTCATCACCACTCTCACTATGTTTCCCTGAGTGCACTCATTCTCCTAACAGGGAATACTTCAACACCCACCATGGCCACACCTTCCCTGGCCCCCCCAAGGTCAAACACAAATCTGATGTGGCCCTCAATGAAATCAAGTTTGATACCCCTGTTCTATACTGATTCCATATCAGTACCTTCATAACTAGTCTTCCTTGAAATCATTTTAATATGAGGCTGTTAATATTACTATTCCATCACAAACATCCACCATACTTCATCAGTACTTGCTCACATACATGCCCCTATGAATAAAGGATTCCAACAGGAATGACTAATGGGCCTTCTGGAATAAATGAGTATTCAGGTTCTTGTTTCATAAGTCTTGATTTTTAGAATTACTAGCAGGGACTTGAGACACACATACTGATTATGCCTTTGCTGCATCATGAGGAGTGAACTATGAAGTCTGGCTCTATATTCTGTTCAGATTGCATCCTCAGAGTAGAAATCCATCTGGTTTGCTCGGGGCACATGAATCATTTATAAGGCATGAGAACAATGAGAACGGTGAATCTGATTTGTTCTGTGATATTCCAAGGCCTAGCACGGCTCTGTATATTAAAACAGTGTTCAGACCACCTCTTTAAGGTGATTTGTAATCAAAATCGTAGGCAGGTGACTCTTGCTAGAAAGAGCAGAATTGCTTGAACATGTATGGCAAATGCCCAGATAGGACAGCATTTGAACAGGGTGTGATGAAGAGCAGCAAGAAGATGCTATCTTCTTAATATGTGTAGATGAATGGAGCTGGAGCTGGAATGAAAGAATAGGGCAGACCCCCTTGGTCTTTAGCCTACAGAATTTGCTCCTTGGAACTGGCTATTTAGACAAACAGAAACTGAAACAGTTAAACACTTCCTTTCTCAGTGCTACAAGAAACAAACTTTAATAAAGGAAACTTGTGGAAAGGCAGGGAGAAGAGGTAATTTCAAGAAAAGGAAATGTGGCCAACTTTTTCCTATCCCACCTCTCAAAGATGGACTGATGAAGTCAACAGAAAATATACCAGCATGCAGTATTCTGTTTCCATCGACACTTCTCATTCCTGTCTCTAAGTCATTACCAAATGTGCCATCTGAATTATGCCTATATAGTGTGATAGGCAAAGAAACTGGCTGAATCCTCCATCCCTCTTCCGAACATAAATAGCCAATGGAGGAAAAGCTGCTAATCAAAACACCATTACAGGAATGGGGTGAATTAGACTGTCCATCATCCGTAAGCCCTTTCCTGTTTGTCTTTTCCCACATGTTATGCTACCGTAAACCAAGCAGTAAGATGATCTCTGGATGAATAGACAAGTGCCATCTTGAGGTGCAATGAGTTTTTATAGAGTTTTCCATAGAATTTTTCTTGAGTTTTATTCCAACAGTTTGGGGCTTCATTGTTTTTTCAGTTTGAAGTACCATTAACATTGTTATTCTATAACTATTTTAAAATAATTAAATAAATACGGGGGGGGAGGGGACACCAAGGTGATAAGAGGCATTGAATCCCAAACAGCACATTTATTTAGAATTTCTCTCATTTCTTTATATAAGAAACAAATGCCAACGTTCAGATTCTTCTGTGTTTTGTTCATATGTCAGTGGGAATGGGTACTGTCATTCCATTAATTTACTAATTCAGCCTTGCACTAAGCTAACAAGAAACATAAAATGGAAGCATTTATAGCACTGCTAGCTAAGAGGTTTGTACAATTCAAACAGACCATTTAAAATTTACCAAGCACAAGCTACTTCTATTATTCTGGACAGGACATTTCATATTCTACTGCTTGTGATGAGAGCTATTTGCATTTAACTAAAGAAGGGGCAGCAGAGAATACTTTATTTTATATGGCCAAGTGTGATTAGACACACAAGGAATTTGTCTCCGATATAGAAGCTCTCAGTATATCTGGAAAACAACAGAGTAATAATAACAGGCTGAATAGTCAATCCCTGTTGATGATCCAAACTCTGTCAAGGATCTTGGAGTACTCATCTCTAATGACCTAAGTGCTAGAGCCCACTGTAACTACATAGACAAAAAGGCATTAAGAGTCATTAACCTAATCTTGCGTAGCTTTTTCTCTGGTAATATTACACTACTAACTAGAACATACAAACCATTTGCTAGATCAATACTCGAATACAGCTCATCAGTCTGGAACCCACATTACATATCTGATATTAACACAGTTGAGAAAATCCAGAAATATTTCACAAAAAGAGTTCTCCACTCCTCTACTCGTTACAGAATACCTTATGCCACCAGACTTGAAATTCTAGACCTAGACAACCTAGAACTATGCTGCCTTCGGTCCGATCTCAGTATGGTATATAAAATCATACATTGCAATGCCTTACCTGTCAATGAATACTTCAGTTTCAACCATAGCAATACAAGAGCACACAATAGATACAAACTCAAGGTTAATCGCACCAAACTTGATTGCAGGAAATACGACTTCAGCAACAGAGTGGTCAATGTCTGGAATACTCTACTTGACTCTGGTTTCTTCCACAAACCCCAAAAACTTTAACCTTAGACTGCCTACTATTGACCTCACCCCTTTCCTAAGAGGTCTGTAGGGGGCATGCATAAGCGCACCAATGTGCCTACCATCCCTGTCCTATTGTTTCTTTTATTTTTCTTATATGTATCCAAGTATTCATAACTATGTTTTTACTTATACCTATTATCTTGTAAGCAATTGACAAACCAAATAAAATAAAAATAAATAAAAATGATATCAATAGGAGGACGGGTAATAGTACTAGAGTCTTACTGCATGCGTAAATATGCTTAGACATAAGACAGTACTGTGGGAATTAAATGTTCAGCAGAGTGATCGCACAAGGGAAAAAACTGTCTCTGTATCTAGGAACCCAATGTGAATAAATATGCTAGACCTTAAGCATTGTTGTGCAAAACCATGTAACATTGGTACAGGACTGCTGTGTTCAAATTTTTAGAGAAACATCAGAGAAAGAGAAAGGCAATAGATGAGACTAACAAAAAACCATGTAGAGAGTGGATGCTCACATCAGCCTTAAATGGGCAGTAAGGGTCTCCATAATGCCACTACTTGTCACCTGAAATTGCCTGACTTCCAGTGTAATGGATTTGTGACTGTCATAGAAAACCATCAACATTACAGGAAAACAAACTTCCACAACAGTACAGCTAAGGACAACTTAAACTTCTATTGCTAATGGGCTTGGGATGAGATGAAAGCAATGGCCTGGGGAAACTGCAGGGAAAAAATGCTGCTGGCACATATTTGTGCCATAAACAAATGTGGGACGCAGTCTTAGAGGGGCCATAAATACAGGCAAAACCACTTCCGTTGCATAGAAGTATATGATTCACTATTATACACTCCTTTGCAAGAGTCCGAGTAAGGTTGTTTTAAATTGTTTCAGGGTTTACACTGTTTAAATTATACCAATGCATGAAACTCTGCACATTGTTTCAGATTCACTTAGTGTTCTGCAAGCTGATCTTTGCAATAAGCTCATATGTACATTGCCTCCATTGATGGACCTTATCATAGGTTGTTAGTGCCTTCCTGATCCTCATTATCTTGCTTACTCAGGTGTCAAGATGTCATTGAAAGTACAGACAAGTAACATCACAAACAAGAATGATCCCAAGTCCATCAACTCCAGGGTCTTCATTGGGAACCTCAACACAGCAGTGGTCAAGAAGTCAGATGTAGAAACCATCTTCTCTAAATATGGCAGAGTGGTGGGCTGCTCTGTGCACAAAGGCTATGCATTTGTACAATATTCAAATGAAAGGCATGCACGGGCTGCTGTCCTAGGGGAGAATGGGAGAGTACTCGCCGGTCAGACTCTAGGTAAGGTCTCCTTGTATCTCTCTCTATCTTCCCCTGTATTTTCTAAGAAAACTAAAGATTGCTGTGGAATTGTAAAAAGCACTTTTCATATCAGACTAAAATAAATATTCCCTAGTCATTCTGCAGTGAAATTTGTCTTCTACAGTAGAAGAATTTTTAAATATTTGAAGTAATGTATGACTTCATGCAAACATTGCTGTTCTAATAGCTTAACCCTAAGAATAGCTTTTCAACCTTGGATTAAAGTCAAGGACCTCAGCAAAGACAAAATGATAAGCTTGAAAACACTCCAGAGTCTCAAAACAATATAGAAGTGTAGTATTGGCTCTAGAAGACAAAGATTAAGAAATCTTAAGATTCTTCAAACACTAACAAGTTCTAAATGGAAACAGTGTAAATAGTTGTTCATGTATGTTGCCTGGAAGCAATTAAAAATACAACTTGGAAGTTGTATTTTTAATTGCTTCCAGGCAACATACATGCTTTACCAGAGATTGCTTCCTTTTAAAATACATGCTTTGCAATGCAGGATGTCCCAGGTTCAAAAGACATTTCTAGGGCCATTTAAATCAGAGCACACCATTGGACAAATTGTGCTTATAACTATCCACAATGTTGCCAAAATAGCAAAACTGACTTGTAATGTACCAGTGCAGGTTCTGCCCTTTAAATATTTGTGATGAGACATTGCATGCAAGTACATAGTAACAAAGAGAGTTTACATCATACCAGTTTACATCACAACTGGCATTTCATCCTCCCTCCCTCTCTATCTCTTCTGTGGATGTCTTTGCATTCAGTTTGAATGAAGCAGACAATCTCCATACGTGAGCTTTATGAAAACCTGCAGCCTGTTTTCTAAGGCGCCTGCTACCACTCTAACTGGACTGCTGAATTTTAGAAATACCATGGTTTTGTGTGGAAAACAATTATAAAATAAATGGTTCTGTAATTCCTAGAATAGAGTAATTTGGTGTAGTGATTAAGGCTAGAAACTGGGAGACCATGAATTATAGTCTCAATTTAGGCACAAAGCCAAATGGGTAATGTTGGGACAGTCAATCTCAGTCAGTTCTGTGATAGAGGCAGTGGCCTAACACTTCCAGAAAGCTTTGCCAAGAAAACTGCAGGAACCTGGAAGTTGCCAAAGTAAAAACTTATTTGAAGCCTCTCCCCCCGAAAAATCTTTGGAATAAGAATTATAGCTATCATACGTGGGCTGTAAATATCCAGGGGTATGACAGATGTGGCAAAACGAGAGTATCTCATTGCTACCAGCTAATAGCCAGGCAGGCCTTTGCAGTCTTGAATTAGTTACTACATAGCACATTTTACCCCACCCCACTGCAAACAAGACCCTAACATTTCCCTTGCCTCAGAGATGGGGGAAATTCCTCACAAGTCATGTGGTTCCCTTTACTGTACTTCTAAGCATCTTTCTGCTTATTCCTTCTCACTGGTCTACCTACTTTTCCTGATATGCTGGTTTTAGGAGTTCTTCAAATTGGTTCACTTTCCTGACAAATACAACAGTTTGATAATATAATAAAATAAAAGTTTATTCAGCCAAATAAGCAAATAACATACTGAATTTAAGAGTATAATCTGGAAAAAGGCTTTTTTTCAAGTTCCCTTTTTATCTGTATTAAATTAAGATGTGACACCTTTTCAAGCATATCATTAAAGTTTGTCTGACGATTTCCAAAACCCCAGAAAGTTTTATTTAAATGTTTTAGGAAAGTACCATCCCAACAACTCAAAACAGGGGGAAAAAATCACAAATATTTATTGTACAGGGGTATCTAACTGTTGTTCAAAGGATTTCTGGATTATTCCTACAAGAAACCCCCAAAACTGCTATTTTCAAGACAAATATAAAGATGATGTGTTGGGACTTTTTTCCACTTGGCTAAACCGGGCATGGTCAGCGTAATGATACAAGTTTGCCACCCCTGTTTTAGAGAGTGGGGTAGGATGTCCACAGCATTACTGTATTAGAACTACAGTAAACTAGGTAGAAATAGAAAGGCTAATATTGCCTTTGGTGTTACACCAGAATATTACTTTCAGCTGAAGTTATTATTTTTTCTACTTTACTGTAATTAGCAAAGAACTCAAGAATCAACCTGCTGCTCATTACTGAATTACTTATCAAATAGTTTGAAGCAAAAGCTAAAGGCTTGTAAGCTCCAACTTCTGCCTCACTCTGGTTATTTTTGCTGCTATGTTATACTATTCTAATTTTACAGCTTTACACTGCTTATGCCTGCTAAATAAGACTTGTTTATATTTTGATATTTATATTTTATAAAATATATTTATGTATTTTTTCAACAAAGGACACACCAAAATACAATAGCCCTTAATTAATCAACTCCATTTGGAATCTACAGTAGTCTCAACTAAAAGCAGCAATAGCATGTTTCAAGGACAGCCAATCATAAATTACCTTCTTCAGAACTTCTTCACAAGTAGACCAGTTACAAACTGACTGAGGCAAGGAACCAATCAGAAACTGGCTTTTCAAAATTCCAATGATATGATCCAATTAGAAATTAGTTCTGTTACAAACGCTAGAGTCAGTTCCTCCTCAATTGCCTGTGAGCTTCCAAGAAAGTACATTATACAGCAGACCACTTTAACTTCTGAAGATGCCAGCCATGCTTGCTGACAAAACATCAGGATACCAGATAATTAGACTATGGCCTATTAGCCTGGAAGCTCATCAACACTGGATTGATGCTCGCTGTGAAAGCCTGCATCGATATACTCTATAATTGGCTTCCTTGGAGTCCTCAGCTAGATCAAGACAATTTGGGAACAGCTTAAGCTATTTAAAGTGTTAATAATTACAAGCAACATTTAAAATGAAATTGGAAAATAAATGACAATTAGTGAAGATTTTGAAGCTTGCTATATTATGCACAAGTTGACATCTTCACTGCCACATTTTGCATTTATGGAAATTTCCAGATATTCCTTGGGGCTAGCCTGTGATCATGCCAAGACCTGGATAACTGCCATCATATCAGACTGATTTAGGAATGGCAAAAGTTGGCATGAATTCTCTCTTTTCCACATAAGCAACTGTGAATGCAGGGATAGGGTGGAGTCAGAGGTGGTACTCAGCAGGTTCTGACCAGTTCTGGAGAACCGGTAGCGGAAATTTTGAGTAGTTCAGAGAACTGGCAAATACCACCTCTGACTGGAGATTTTACAGTATCCTTCCCCTGCCACACCCACCAAGCCACGCCCACAGAACCGGTAGTAAAAAATAATTGAATCCCACCACTGGGTGGGATCAAGAAGTCTTCCCAATGATGAGCTAAAAGCTATGGAATAAATAAACACAGAGAGAATCCAGACAACCAACTAAATATGTATAATGGGCTGATAAACTATGGAAGGATATGTTAAGCACATTTATTATAGGGTTCTATCACCACCCCGAAAGCTAGAAAAACAACCAGGCTTTTAAGGCCTTCCACAATAATATCAGGATGGGAACTAACTGGATCCTAGATGGGACTTCATTCCAATGGGTAAGCACTACAACATAGAACCTGGATCCCAAGAGTTGACATTAAGTAGACTTGGAGCATGCTCATTTTGTGATTCTTATTGGCCAGGGAGAAACCATGAAAGATAGGCTGTTCTTCAAATAACCAAGCCCTATATTAAATAGTTCATTGGTAAAAACCAGCACCTTAAATCACCCCTGGAAGCACATTGGTAACCAGTGCAGCTCATGAAGCTAAAGTGTCCATGGTTATAATCAGGGGCGGGTTTCTACCAATTCCGTCCACCTCTGTAGAACTGGTAGCTCTGAAGAGCAGCAAACATAGAACCGGTTCTATGTCTGCTGATGTTTTTGCCCACCCACTCACCTGGGCTGTTACCTGATCTTTATTTCCTGATTTTTCAACTTCAGCTGCTGAACAAGGCACAGCTGCAGTTAGAAAAGCAAGAAAAGAGGGTGTTTTTAAAGAGGGTCTTCTCTGCATGCAGCTGCTGCTGCTGATTTACAGGTGCGCGACTCGCAGCCTGCAGGAAAGGTCATAAATCCTGAACCGGTAATTAACCCTGTTGTATCCTACCCCTGGTTATAGTGAGACAAGGCCACCATTACTTGTGCCATTGCTTTCTGAATCAGCTGAATCTTCCAAATGTTCTTCAAAGACAAGGCAATGTACAGCATATTGCAGTAGTTGACCTATGAAATGATAGGTGCATAAGTAGGTTCTTGCAATGTCACAACTGAGTGAGGAGTGTAATAGGTATTGTGCAAAGGCCCTCCTGCCCATAGTTGCCTCCTGTTCTTCAAACAAGAACTGCAAATACAAAAGGACAATACCTACTGGGAGTGTGGGTTTTTGTGCATGTGTGTCTAAGGGTTTTTTTGGAGTTTGGTATCAAAAAGTGATAGATTTAAGAATTATCAAATATTAATAGCACCTCATTTCAAACTCCCTCTGGACATCCAATAATCTCATTTCATTTTGTTTGTTTTAATTTATACACCCAAAATAAGATAGTATGGGCCAGTGGGCTGGAACAATCATTGCCCACTGTCAAATTGGAGTCATTGTCCACTCAAATAATTGGATGTGATCTAGATTAGTGTTTCAAAACTTCAGCAACTAAAAACAAGTGGATTTCATCTCACAGAATTTGAAAACTCTGTTCTGTATTATTAATCAGTAAAAGCTTAATGTTGTGGAATTATGCTGAGATGGAATATTTAACTAGTCTTGTATCTATCATTTTTACCTTTTTTAATTGATTGTTTAGATAATGTATTTTTTGCTGTATTTAGTGGCATGTTGCCTTGAAGAATATAACATTGAATTCTACCTTGTTATTCATTCAATGTTTTTTTTTCATTTTGTCCTGTTTATCTAGTAACAGTGAATACTGCCAAACACAGCATTAGAAATAGCCAAGAGTCCAGTTAACAAGAACCTTTCCTGTCTAAGAATGTAGATCTCTCATTATCTAAGGTCTTAACATCCCCATATATTTTGGTATATAATATTATCTTAATTAACCAAATATATGGCTATCATCATCTAATGCCAAGCCCTTCTTTAAGGGAATTGCACAGGTGTTGCATAAAATGTACACCTTGGTTCTTGTACCACGTGAGCTGAGCTCCCTTCCTCAAGTGTAATGTGACTTTGCAGCTAATTTCTGCCTGATGTGTGCAATTTGCTGTAGATCGGCCTGACAGTTTGCTGCAAGAAAAGCAGATGTTCTAGAAGCAGATGCCCAGGCTTTGTCTAGCATATTGCTTTTTCTTCAGCAATGCCATCAGCTGTTGAAAATAATGCCTTGGAAATGATGGCAATATTTGGTATACTGTGTGCTATAGCACCACTGAGAAGTCCCAAATCAAATTAGGCACAAGATGTGGCAAGCTCTGTAAAAAATAAAAATAAAAAGAAGCCAGAAGACTGATTCTCAGGAATTTGCTGCCGTGAGATATGACCAAACAAAAAACCTCTCCCATTTTCACTCATTATAAAAAGCAGCCTGTCCACTAATCAGCCATGAATAATTATGCAGTTCAAGAAGGGTTTTTAATCACAAGTAACTCAAAGTATAATGGACAAACCCTGTTGAGAGATCACAGGATTTCCTCAGGGATAATCCTGATTACCTCCACTGTAAACATAATATGTGAGAGCCAGCTGGCTAGAAAAGCCTTTGTTGTTCTCTGAAACATAGTTGTGATTAAACTGTTTGAGACTTGCATTTAGTTTAGCCCATTCTCTTTAATGCAGGATGGCCAGTTTTAACATGTTGGGTGCCCTACAGAGGCAGTCCTCGACTTACGATGATTTGTCATTGATGAGTCATTTATGATGAGTCATTGCACTTGTGACCATGACAACATCCACATGCTCATGTTATCAAAAATTGAGTGCATGTGAACTTCCGGTTTGCCAGGCTTCGGTGACAGCAGAGATTCGCGTTTCTCCGCGATCCCTGCTGTGCTAGCCATCTTGGTGCCTCCGATCCTGACGGATCTGGAGGATAAGGCTGCCCTGTTGGGGTAGCTGAAGACAGGGGGGATCCGGACAGGGATTGAGGGGTATCGCAGACCCCCTCCCCAGCCGGCAATAACCCCCTTTTCTCAAGGCGGTGGAGCGGCGGTCTTAATGGCCACCACGAAGAAGCCGGCTACTGGATTAAGAATGTGCAGGAGGAAGAAGAAGGAAGTTTTTAAAATGAAAGTTTTCTTGGCTGAACCAGTACTTTAAGGACATATCTAATACCTGGAAAATTACTATTCTTTTTGGACGCTACAATGTTCCCAATGGAGGTTTTCAGCGGCGAAGGAAAGTGTTGAAAGGGAAAGTTACTCTCCCTTCCTTATGGAATTAACAAATGGACATGGAAAATCTGCTCTCTAACAGAAGGTAAAAACTTAAATCCCTTTGTTACAAGTGGGAAGGGAGAGGCTTGGAAAAAAAATTATTTTAAGACTTTGTTGCAGGAGATGCTTTAAAGATAAAGAGATTAGAAGCTAATTGCAAAAAAGATTTAAAATACAGATTGGGTTTTTTTCCCTAATTGACTTTACCCCAGGAAGAGGAACTGTAAAGGGAAGAAGTTTGTGCTTTGCCTGGACTGTTCGATGACTTTGGGACTTTGGGACTTTGGGGAATCATTTTAAGTTTGGAAATATTTGACTGGCTTAATAACAAGAAGAGGATACAGAAAAAGAAGAAGAAAAAGTTTATAATGGCTCTATCTCTCGATGAACTAAAAAAACAATATCTAAAAATAAGGAAAGAAGGCAAGGACGCTATGGGAGAAGCCCTTTGTTTTTTAGATATGGCGCTTGCTATGTGTCAGCAAATTAAACAACAGCTGGAAGAAGCGGAGGATGAAGAAGCCATTTTTAATGAATTAAATAGTGTGATTAAGAAAGAAAGGAGAAAGAGAGGAGGGAAAAGGAAGGACTTAAGACATAAAAAAATATCTATGAAAGAGAAAAATAAGATGCAAAAACAATATAATGCCAGAAAGCAAAAGGAAAGAAGAATGCAACAGAAAGGGGAAGCCAAGAAGGCAGAGGTTTGGAGAGGAGTGGGTAAAAAGTCTAGGTGGGCCAAGAAAGAAAGGGAAAAGGGGGAAAAAAGTTATAAAGGTATAAAACAAGATGGGAAAAAGAAAAAAAATTTTAGGGACAAAGGGTAATGTATGATTTTTTTTAAAAAAAAGGGGGATTCTGCATAGTACATAGGATAGTATTGTAGCAGTTGTATTTGTATTAAAAATAGAAAATTAGAATTTTATAAGATTTAATAAAAGATTAAAATATTAAGGTACAATGTTAAAATGTTTAATAATGAATGATTTTAAGTTTTAAAAAAATATTAAAGGAAATGTTTAAAATATTAGTTTAATTATAGAGTTTAATGGGCTAATGTGTTGATTATTATAGATTTATTATTGTAGTATTTGTTTTTGAAATAGTAGAATGTACTAAGCAGAATCAGATTGGGACTTAGGTGTTATTTCAAACTTCAATTTAGGGGAATGATAGAAAGGCATCATACTCTGATTAGTGATTTCAGGAGAAATTATCCTTTTTTTATATTGGGAATGAGATAGATGTAAATGGAAAAATGGACAAAAGATATAAAAATATTGTCTTAAAGCAAGATGAAATATATAAAAGAATTAAGAAGAGGGAAAAGTGGGAAGGAGTTATATAGAAGATATAGAATAGTAAACAAGATAGGTAATGGTATATAAGAAGAGCATGAATTTAATTGAAGTCCATACAAAAAGAGGTAATCTGGGGCCAAGTTACTTTCTAAAAGGAAGTTTTATGGTTTTTTTTGTGCTTTATGGTGTGTGTGTTTTTGAGAATTAATAAAATCTCAGAGGAAGGCCAGATGAGAACAACTGTAAACAAGCCAGAGGAAAATATAAATGTGATGATTGAATAGCAGATAAATTAGAAAAGAAATGTGACTGAATAAGAGTAAAGAGAAATAATGTGAAATTTGTTAAAGGGAATTTACGCATCTACATGGAAATGGGATAAATTAGAAGAATGTGATATAAAATAATGTGTTACCTGCCTTGTAAAGATTTATAATGGAAAGAGGTTTTATGTTTTTAATGTCTATGATGTTTTGTTTGTTTGTTTGTTTTTAAAATCAATAAAATTTGCTTAAAAAAAATTGAGTGCATGTAAATTGGCATGTATTTTACAAGTTGCAGTGTCCAGGAATCATGTGATCACCATTTGTGATCTTTCCTGTCAGCTTCTGACAAAGTCAATGAGGGGAGCTAGATTTGCTTAATGACCATGTGATTCACTTAACAATCATGGCAAAAATCATAAAAACAGATGTGATTCAATTAACAATGGAAATTCTGGTCCCAATTGTGATTGCCTGTACTACTTTGAGAAAATCTTTGCTTCTCTCAGAAGAATGGAAGGCTAAGTCAGCCTTGAGCCTGGTGAGATATGAACTGCCAAATTGCAGTCAGCTGGCAGTCAGTTACATTTCTGGCCCAGATCCTATCTGCCCCCATATGAAGAAGCAAGAGGCCCTGTTGCTTGCATCCATCTTTATGCAAGTCTTCTTGTCTATTCTCATTCAAAGGATCTAGGCAGGAGAGGAGATTTTGAGGAAAAGGAAGGAAATAGCAATATCACTTAGACTTATACACCATTTTACAGTGCTTTACAGCCTTCTCTAAGCAGTTTGCAGAGTCAGCATATTGTCCCCCAACAATTTGGGTCCTCATTTATTGACCTCAGAAGAATGGAAGGCTGAGTCAACCTTGAGCCTGGTGAGATTTGAACTGCCAAATTACAGGCAGCCAGCAGTCAGCAGAACGAACCTGCAGTACTGGCACTACCATTGCACAACCAAGGCTCATCCCATCTCAAATCATTACTCTCTCAGTGGTTTCAGTGAAATCTGGGTCAGTTAGTAACTCTGTGGGTTTTTTTCTCTCTCTTTCTGTCTTATTGAGCAAGTGATTGGTGTGAATGTAATGTGCTGTATTCATTTATGCTGGCTGTAACAAGACTAATTTTATACTATAAACCCTTTGCAAAGTCAGCATATAAAGGGTTGTAGATTGACTCAGAATCCATTTGAATAATACATTTTACCTATTTTGATTTGGTTGGGAAGCATATGACTCCAATTAACAATCTGACTTGGAAAATAAATTTGATTTGGAAATGGGATCGAACTGCAAACCAAATGTTTACACAAACCTAGTAATTAAATTGCTATAAACTGATTAAGTAAGCAAATGGCTACATATTGATATTTCACAGGGAACTTAAAGGACATATTGACACAGCAAATTCGCATCCTGTAGTACACAACCGAGAGTGCAGGAAGCATGCTGAGCAATTTTTTTTTTTTTTTATATAAATTTTTATTATTTTTTTAACATAAAAAACACAACAACAAAACATAAAAGTATCAGCTCCCCCATATTTTTGTACACACCGTAAGTCGGTTGGTCCATCGGTTTTGTGCATTCACCTCATAGTCACAATTACAGTTACTTTATATAATACTCTTATCAATACAAATTTATAAATCCTAGTATCGCTATTAAAGAAAAAAAAAAAAATTTGACTAAACTTTTATTCGGTCATGCCTTTATGAGATAACTATATTTTAAATATTTTATTCTAAAACAAATCTTATAATCATACCAATTCTATCCCAAATATGAAAAAGAAAGAAACAAAGAAAACTATTATATAGATATAGTATCAAAAACCAATAAAAGGAAAGGGAAAATAAAGTCATTATTATTCCTTATTATCTAACTTTTATATTTTAATATTTCATCATTCAACCATTGATAGAAAAGATCCCAAACTAAATAAAATTGTTTATCTTCTTGCTCTCTAATTTCAAAAGTCAATCTACTCATCTCAGCACATTCCAAAATTTTCTTTACAACTTCTTCTTGCAATGGAATTTTCTCATTTTTCCAATTTTTTGCAAATACAATCCTAGCAGCAGTCAATACATTTACAATCAAATATTTCAATTCTTTACTATAAGTATCTGGTAGTATTCCCAATAGAAAAACTCCGGTTTCAAGTCTATATGCTTCTTTGTCATTTTTTCCAGCCACATGTGGATTTTAGTCCAATATTTTCTAGCATCCTCACAAGTCCACCACATGTGATAGTATGAACCAGGTTTCTGATGACATTTCCAGCATTTTTCGGATTTGTTCTTGAACATTCTTGCTATCCTTGTCGGGGAAAATGCCACCTGTAAAACATCTTATACAAGTTTTCTTTATAGGCTGTAGACATTGTCATTTTATAATTTTGCGACCATAATTTCTGCCATTTCTCTAAATCAATCCCATATCCAAAATTCCTCCCCCACGCAATCATAGTTTCTTTAACTTGTTCTTCCTCAAGCTTAATTTGCAATAAATAACCATACAATTTTTTAATCACCTTTTCATCAGTACCCATCAAAATCTTATCCAAGTCAGTTTGCTTATCATAAAATCCCTCTGCTTTGGAATCCTCATAGTACTTTGAATGTATTTGCAAATATGAAAACCAATTCATCCGTATACCTTGTTCTTCCAATTTTTGCATCGATTTAAGTTCACCCTTTTCATCTAATAATTCCCCATAGTTAACTGTTTGTTCCTTTTTATAAATTATAGGATAAGAAAACGCTTCTATCGTCGATAACCAAACTGGAATTTTCAAATAACACTGTTTTTTTATCTTCTCCCAATTCAACCACAGAGACTCCCGTATATAATGCCTTCTAAAATACCCCTGTGTTTTAGTTCCTTGTACCATAAAAAGCATGCCAGCCCAACAACAAATCATGACCTTCTAATGTCAACAATCTGGTTTTCCTTAATGTTATCCATTCTTTAACCCACGTCAAGTTTGCAGCTTGGTAGTACAACTCCCAATTAGGCAGTCCAAACCCTCCTCTAAATCTAGCATCCTGTAAAAGCTTTAACTTTATTCTTGCTTTCTTGCCTTGCCATATATACTTCAAAACAATTTTATTTAAATCCTCAAAATATTCTTTTCCAAGCCTAATTGGTATTGTTTGAAACAAAAATAAGACTCTGGGTAAAATGTTCATCTTGATTGTTGAAATCCTTCCTATTAATGACAATTGTAAGTTCTCCCATTTTTTCAAATCTTGAGCTATCTGTTGTTTAAGTTTAATATAATTATTCTCCTTCAATGTACTACATCTTGATGTCAAATATATCCCCAGATACTTAACCTTGTTTGTAACTTGAATTTTTAACAGTTCTGCCAACTCTTCCCTTTGTTTCAGCAACATATTCTTTGACAAAATCTTTGTTTTATCTCTATTTATTTTCAAACCAGCCACCTCCCCATAGACCTCTATCTTTTCCAACAGTTTCGAGGCTGTTTCTATAGGGTCTTCCAAGATAAAGACTAGGTCATCTGCAAAGGCTTGTAGTTTAAATTCTTCCTTTTAATTTTCATTCCTTTTATAGTTTTATCTTCTCGATATTTCTATTCAACACTTCCAAAGTCAATACAAATATCAAGGAGAAAGAGGGCAACCTTGTCTTGTGCCTTTTCTTATATTAATAGGATCTGTAAATTCTCCCTCCATCATTACCTTAGCTGTTTGTTCATTATAAATTGCTTCTATTGCCTGAATAAATCTTCTAGCAAAGCCCATCTGTTCCATTAAAAGTAACATAAATCTCCAATTCACGTTATCAAATGCCTTTTGAGCATCTAAAAATATCAAAGCCATTTGCTTTTCAGGATGTGCCTCATAGTATTCCAGGGTGTCCAGAATTACTCTCATATTGTCTCTAATTTGTCGCTTTGGCAAAAACCCATTTTGGTCTGGGTGGATAAAGTTATTCAAGTACTTTTTAAGTCTTTCTGCTAATATTGAGGCAAAAATTTTATAATCTGCATTTAGTAAAGAAATCGGTCTATAATTCTTGATTTGCAGTAGGTCCGCCTCCTCTTTTGGAATAAGTGTAATGTAAGCCTCTGACCATGTTTTAGGTATCATCTTTTTAACATAACTTCATTCATAACTTCTAACAGTGGAATACACAGTGATTCTTGAAAGATTTTATAAAATTCTACAGGAAACCCGTCTGGACCTGGTGCCTTTCCATTATTTTGTTTCTTAAGTGCTTGACTTAACTCCATCATTGTTATATTACTTTCTAGCATTTCTTCAATCTCTTTAGGTATCTTAGGTAAATTTGCATTCTGTAGGTATTGTTTAACTTTCTCCTCATCAATGTCTTCTTTCTTATACAAATGCTTATAAAAATCATAAATAATCTCTTTTTTTTCTTTGCTGCCATAACAAATTTTACCTTGGTCGTCTATTAACTGCGGTATTTTCCTCGACTCTTTCTCCTTTCTCAATTTGTATGCTAGCCATCTACCTGGCTTATTTGCATCCTCAAAATAATTCTGTTTAGCATTCCTAATTTTCTGTGCCAGTTCTTCTTTCTCTATTAAATCCATTTTATGTTTAGTTATATCCAGTTTCATTTTAACATCTTTTCTGTGTGGCATTTTCTGTAATTCTTTTTCAAGTCCCTTATATTCATCATCCAAGGCTTTAAGAGTTCGCCTTTTCCTGTTGTTCTTTTTCTTGTATAGTCTATTATCAAGCCTCTAACATAGGCCTTCATTGTGTCCCAAACATTCTGTATTGAGGTGTCTTCTTTTCTGTTCTCTTTAAAGAAGAAGGCCAATTCTTTCTCCATCCATTGTATAAATTCCTTATCCTTTAAAATAGAATTATTTAATGTCCATCTCGATCTTTTCCTTTGTCCCTTCCATTCAATTGTCAATGGGTTATGGTCAGCCCAAGTACTTGTTTCAATATTTACTTCTTGAATACTAGACATTAAATCTGTTGAGATCCAAATCATATCCAGTCTGGACCATGATAGGTGCCTATTTGAATAGAACGTAAATTGCTTAGATTTATGATTTCTTTCTCTCCATATGTCTTTTAAAGTTAATTCATCTATCATTTTAAAAAAGGATTTAGGAAGAGTTTTCCTGTTATGCTTTACTGTTGTTGCAATATAGTCAAGTCTATTATCCACAATTCCATTAAAGTCTCCCATCATAATTACATTAGCATAGTCAAGTTCGGCAGTCTTAGTATGTAATTTTCTATAGAATTCTTCCTGTTTATCATTCGTGCATAAATTGCAATCAAAAGTATCTTTCTATTATTGTCCATTATTTCTACCATTAATATTCTCCCATCATCATCTGTATAAATCATTTTTGCTGGGATGGCCTCTTTAATATATAAAACCACCCCTCTTTTCTTGGATTGTGTCAAAGAGGTAAACAATTTCCCTAATTTTGGTTGTAATAACAATTGTTCATGTTGCTTTTTAATATGAACTTCTTGTAAACAAATTATGTCGAACCTTAATTTCATTAATTTATGGAAAATCTTCCTTCTCTTAGCAGCTGAATTCAGTCCATTTATATTCATTGTAATCAATTTTTTTCTTCCATAATTATGTTTTATATTTAGATTTAACCACTCTCGTGGGTCTTGCCTCACGTTGATCTTTAATATCCACTTGTCCACCTACTGCACCTTCTTCTTTTCCAACCTCCATTTGTTCCACTTGGGATTCAATTGATGGGACCTCCTTTCCTGCTCCTCCTTCTCTGCCTCCAAAAACCTCTGCACAAAACAGTTCTGCTTTCTCAATTGAATCAATTCTATGTCTCTGTTCCTGCCACGTAAACATCAATCCTTCTGGAATCAACCACCTGTAAGACACCTCTTTTCCAATAACCTTTTAGTCAGGAATCGGTATTCTCTTCTCATCTCTCTCACTCTTCTAGGTATTTGTTTTAAAACCAAAATTTCTTTACTTTTGTATTTCAGTGGCTTCTCTCTTGCTACTTGCAATATTTGTGTCTTCAAAGATTTTTTAATAAATCTAATATGAACTTCTCTGGGTAGGTTATTTCTCATCGCATATCTTGTAAAAACTCGATATATCTCATCAATTCCATCCATCATCTTCTCTTCTGTTATCTCGAGCGCCTCCGCCAGAATTCCTACCATTATCGCAACCAAATCTTGTCCTTTTTCTTCTTCTATATTTTGGAATCTAAGATAAAATTCTGATCTATCCAACTCCCACTTCAACATCTCACTTTTTTCTTGTTCAATCGCTGTTAATCTATTGTCGATATTTCCAATTTTCTCCTCTCTTTGTTTGCCTCCCTCTTCAACATTTTGGAGTCTCTCTTCATATTTTTCCATCATCTGTTCCATCCTACCTGTTCTTTGTTCAATAGTATCCATTTTTACCTTAAGATCTTGAATTCCTTGCATAATCATCTGGAAGGATACTCTTTCTTGTTCTTTTTCTTTCTCTTTATCTTGCTTTAACAATGTCTGAATTGAGCGCTGTCCAGATGGTGGGGAGGCAGAAGCAGACATAGAGGCACCGAAGATATAAATTTCTTACTCATTTTAAGTGGTTCCAACTCTTCAAGTTTTTTCAAATTTTAATCCACAAAAAAAGAGAAAAATATGAAATTATAATCCAAGGTAAAAAGGCCAACAATAAAAAAGCCAAAAGTGAGAGAAAAAAAGAAAAAAAAAAAAAATTCTTCAAATTCTTCCTGACCTTAGTCCAATAAAAAAAGAAAAAAAAAACCATAAAAAAAGTAACAGTAAAAATAAAAACCCAATAATAATAATAAACAAGACAAAGCCAAAAAGGAAGAAGGGAAGAAGAAAAAGAGAAAAAACAAAAAACAAAACAAAAACCAAGAAAAATAAGTTTCTTCAGATTCCACACCTTAGTCCAGCCAGAAAAAAAAAAAGAAAAAGAAAAAACCTCAATTAAAAAAAAGGAAAAAGAAATAGTCCGCTAATGTACATTAAAAAAAAAAAAAAAAAAAAAGAGAAAACAGGATCCAAATAGGCAAAAGAAAAAATAAAATCAGTTAAATCAAAATAAAATATAAGTAGAAAAAAGAAATTCAGAGGCTTCCTTTGCAAATAAATCAAGCTTAAAAGTCAGGACCTTGATGTTAGTGAAGGGGTTGGCAGAACTCAAAAAAACAACAACACTGCACTCTATTTAATTATCCAAGGCTCTAATTATAACTCCTTCTCTTTCCCACAAGCTTCAAAGCTGAGCCATGTATATCCAGAAAGACACCTGTAATAATATTCCACAAAGTGCTTTCCTCTATCTTATCAGGGGATGTCCTTGAGAAGAAGAGTCTATTTTTCTTTTTTTAAATATTTCCGAGCCTCTAGGTGGCAGTGTTACAAAGTATCCTAGTTCTCACTTTCCCCCTCCTCTCTTAAGGGAAAGCCGACTTACAATACACAAAACAAAAACCGAAAAATCAAACAAAATCAAGAGAAGCCTCTAGCCCAGAAAAAAAAAAAAAAAGTCCAGAAGAAGAATAAAACATATGAATATATAGAAAAAGAAAACAGTCCAGTTATCCAATAAGTAACAATAGAGTCCGGAAGCAAAGAAAAGAAAAAAATGGATTCTCTCTTTGACGCTTTCCCTAAAAAACGCCGCTAAATCAATTTTGTCAAAAAACAAAACAAAAATCACACAGGTTTCTTCAAATAATTAGAGTAAACTTTCCAAATTCAAAAATTAAATAAAAAAGAAGTTCTCACCCAACCGACAAACTCTTTCTCAAACTCTTTCCGTCTGGAGTCGCCCGGCCTCAGCAGCATGGGGCTGCCTCTCCGCCGCTGGCAAGAAGAGCTTCACCCGGCTCTCCAGGGATTTTGCGGTATCCCGGAATCCTCAGGATATGCTCTTCACGATGGCTGTCCCTACGGGACAGCGTGAGGTCCGTTGGACCGGCCAGTGGCGGAGATATCGGCTGCAATCGAGGAGCTCGATTGCAGACCGTATCGCCACGGCGCAAGCTCCTCCCATCTCCCATGCTGAGCAATTTTTTACATATCTTTAAAAAAAAGCCTGGACCTCAAAATAGGGAGTCAGCTGAGTATACTGAGATAGTTCTAGTATTAGTAATGTAAACCATAATGACTAACTATCTTGTCTATACCATTTTCTGCAGCGTTTGTATTCATTCAAACCAATATTATGCAGGCATTCGCTATATCTACAGGTACAGTAGTTTTATCTACCAGTATCTACAGATATATCTATTAGTTATATCTACAGGTAGTCCTTGACTTATATCCATTTGTTTAGTGATCATTCAGAGTTATGGCAGCAATGAAAAATGTGAGTTATGAGCACTTTTCACACTTACAACTGTTGCAGCATCTCCATAGTTATGTGATCACAATTCAGATGCTTGGCAACTGGCATGTATTTACATTTGCAATGCTCCAATGTAATCACCTTTTGTGACCTTCTGATATGCTGCACTGATTTTTTGACCCCCTCCCTTTCTGTTGGCAACTCTAAAACAACCATAGAAATATGACAACTACAAGTTAGTTCAAAAGAAGTTACTTTTATAGAGGATTCTTTGGGTTGTTCCTAGAAAATGTGTGAACTTAGCCTGCCTTGTCCAGTAGAGAGAAAATGTGGTTTGCTTTCTTGTGAGGTTTTGCCATTTTTATCATTTGTAAGTTGAAGTGGTGACCTCAGGGTAAAGGTTTTATGTGAGAAAATCAATTACAGAATAAGGAACTTTCAATATTTAGAGGGGATTTCCTTTGTTTAATTAAGTTGCTTTGCCAATTTCACCTGTCTAAGATGTGCTTTGTCAATTTCAGCCTAAGTGTCAAAAGGCTTAAGCAGTCTTTTGGTCCTGTTTTTCTGGGGTTCACTGGGAAGTCAGGGAAGAAAGAGGGCAAAAGGTGGCATTGGGCCATGGCCTTCCTACAAGGTCTTTAATATAATAAACGTTAACTTTTCAGACTTTTATTCCCAAAGTATGGAAGAGCCAAATAGAACAGCCGCATAGTTCCTACTTGAAACAAACTGCTTAGTTAACTTTTTTTTTACATGAGGTGTTGAAATATCACCCACTGAGAATTCTAGCCACCTGGAGTAAGGTGAGAATTGTTGTTGAATATAGCATTTCAATCAGGAATTGACATTTTTGATCTCCCAGTAGGTGGTAGCAATATTGAAGACAGCAGGCGCACCAGACATACCTCTGCAGTGGCAGAAAACCTATTCCCTTCCTTGCAAAGATGGGTGTATGGCTTAAAATAAGACATTTTGCTTCGTTTTGCTTTTGCTTTTTTAAAGGGAAAACAATTGTTTGAAACAACACTCTCTTTCCTCTGATTGTCTTTTGCAAAGCTAAAACAAAACTAAAATATAATTGTAAGAATATCAGATGAGGCTACTAGACATGTATATAAAATGGTTCTATTCATTTATTTTGCATCTACTCATTACTAGAAAGTTGAATGCTTTTAAAAACTTAATTATACAATGTTGAGTGAAAAAGGCATGGAAATGAAGAAAATAAAAAAATAGAAATTACACATAGATAGTTTTGAGTATATATGAACAACTTTGTAAATTTAAAGAATAATGAAATTTTTAAACATCCATGTTTCTATTCTTTTATATATACAGTACAACATACAGTAGTTTTTTAGTAGTTAATTGCTTGATATAACTAAAAATTGAGATTGCTTTTAATTAAATAATCCTTTGAGTCTCTTTGCCCTTATATGCTATTTGAGGGTGGTGTATTGGCTTCCAGTAAGTTTCTGGACATGGCTCAAATGTTGGTTTAAACTTTTAGAACCTAAATGGTTTAGTGCTAGATACTTGCAGCATCACCTCCAGATAAGAACTGATCCATTTAGTTCCCTCATATTAGTTGAGGATATCCAACTCCTGAATCTGTGAAAGTTGAGATCTGCGGGGGCTTAGAAGCAATGCTTTTGTATGATGCTTCCTCTACATGAAGAAGCCTCCCATTGGAAGTCAAACTTGACACCAGCTTGTGGCGTTTCAAAAAGCTACCCAGATGGAGTTAAGGCAAGACTTCAAATACTAATGTGTGTATTTGTGCTACTGCCCTGTAATGTTTACTACTGGTGGATTTGTATAGTTTTAAACTTTACTGCATTATTTTTCTATGAATGAATACTATTCAGAGCTATATACAACAGACAGACAGACTGCACTAAAATCAATCAAGCCACTATGGATTGCTTTAGTCTAATGCATGAGTGTCAAACTCGTGGTGTCACATTGTCGTCATGTGATGTTTCGTGACATTTTTTTCCCTTTGTGGAGCTGGGGTGGGCATGGCCTGACATGATGCATCTGGCCTGTGGACTGCCAGTTTAACACCCTTGGTAATGTGTCAACCAAGGCGTAGGATTCCTAAGCAGATGTTCCCATCCAGGCATTGATCCAGATCCAAGTCTGTTTCACATTACTAAGCTGCTATATTATATTTTCACATCATGCCATAGGATCACAATGGTTTGGGGGTCTACATCTGGGTTACCACTGAAGTTGCACCATCATTCACAGATCATGTAGGAATGACCCTCCCTTTTCATATGCTTTGCTTTTATTAAGCAGTATCTTTTTACATTTAAATTGCTTTGTTTAGTTTCCATTAAGACAGTGAAAAGTGGTTATATGTCTTAGTCTCCACTGAACCCATTGGAATGGAGGGTAGGGCAAATTTTCTTGGCTGATCAAAGCATCTGATTCAGTCCTTCAGTGCTGAAATTGAGACACATCCCTTCAATTATAACAGGTGATATTTGATCTGTTTTGATATTCAGTGCAGCTTTTAGCATTGTTGTTATGGTAGATGAGAGTTTAAAGTAATATAGAAACAATATTTTCTGTGTTATTAAGGAGCCTGGCTATCTTTCCCCGTGCTTGTCATAGGAAGTCACACTTTTAGTTATAATATCTGTGACTTGGGTGGGTGTTGAATTCTTCATGAAACAATTTTTCTAAGTGGTTCAAGGTCCTGCAAATATTGAGGGGGCAAGGTGGAGATCTATTCTTCTTCATAATGGACTCTGATGATTATTGTGTGCATAAGGCTTAAGCTGACTTATCTTCCTTATATGGGATAGATTTTTGTATGAGTTTAAGGCTTTGATAATATGAAAATATATTTAATTGTATTTGATGAATTAATTGATGAATTACTTAGATGGGAAATGATTAAGGGGATCACGGGTCTTACTGAAAATCATTGCAGAATATAAATATACCAGATACTGTATACTTTTTACAAAAAGGAAAATACCATTGCTTCTTTGAATATAAGAGATATATCAGAAGAAAATAACTGTTGCCCAATATCAAAACAAAATTTTGTAGCAATCCCTGACCCCAAAAGGTTTGTTAAAAATAGCTTAAATTTGTTTTGAATGTTTGCCTTAAGGACAGATAGGGAAAGATACCACAGTAATTCCAAACCATTATTCGTTGCAGATATAAACATGGCTGGAGAACCGAAGCCCAACAGGCCAAAAGGACTAAAGAGAACAGCATCTGCCTTGTACAGGTAGGGTTGCTGAGGATTTTACCAGGGCTATTCACCACATTTGTATTTAATCATGCATGATGGCAGCCTATCAGAACCTGCTATTCTAGGCTGCAACCATCATAATTCTTCAGCAGCCTAGTGAGAAATATGCCTGATACCTTTTGGCTCCCAGAATTGTCGAACGCAAACCTAGAAAACATGTAAACCTAGACATTTAGCAAATAAATGGGTCTTTGAGCAAGGTTTCTAGTACTTAGGTCATCCATGCAGTTGGCAAAGACAATGAAGTTCAGACAACAGTAAATTGCATGTGGTAGGAGTTTGGAAGAGAAAATTAGGAGAAGAAAATGAATGAGGAAAAGAATTAAGCAAAAGGTAGGACTTTCTGATAACAGGAATTAGTGTCAGATCTGAATATAGTAGGACAGAAGGATGATGCTATCAATGCAACTGAGAGACAGCAATGGAGGAGTGATATGAGGGTCATCGAATTCTAAATTATTAAGAAAGGTAGAAGAAAGTGGAAAGTGTTGAGACAGATGTTGGAGAGGATGATGGCAAAAAAGAGATTGGAATAGATTGTTTATCCAGAAATGGATTGAACATTATAGAAGATGACATCGTCATGGGCAGCAAGCAAAATGAGTAATCAGATGCTGGGTAGAACTTAACAGAGACTTTAAGAAAGAACCAACAGAACTTAACATCATTGAAAAGTGAAGGCAGAAATCTGAGGCTTCAGGAAGCTGGTTTGGATCATAAGAAAACAGCAGTAGAGAAGCATGTAAATAGATATGTCAGCCAATTCTTGTCCTCTCCTGGTATGTAGCATTACAAATGAAATATAATGCATGGAAGCAATATGTCATAGACAGAAATAAGAGTGATGAATAAAGAGTTAATGGCAAAGAAGACCTGATGATGGTAACTACAAGAAAGGATAACTCAAAATAATAGATTAAATGACTGGATCATCTTGTCTTTCCACCACAACTTTTCCCATCAGATTTCCTCAAGATACCAGAGCAAATGTCAAGCTAGCTGGGAATTTTAAAAGTTGAAGTCCAACTAACATAGAAAAAGCAGTTTACAGATATTTGCATACCTTGGTTTTGGCATCCATTACAGTAAATGGCAAGGTAGAGAATTATTTAACATAATTGCAGTGCTAATTGTACAGATTGGTATAAACTAAGAAACATATTTTAGGTTGGGTTCTGCAAAATAGTAGTTTTTCCATGCTAGCCAAGTAAAAAACTAAATTATCTTTAACCCAATTCCAGCTACATCACAGTTCATGAAAAAACATTTACCGAGGTTTTCATCCTTTGCCCATCACTGTTACTAAACAGCAGTCTTGTCAATAATTTTTTTCCATTTTGCTTTTTCATCATATTTATTACTTCAGATAAATATTAGTTGCTCCTCCAGGCAGCTCTACAAAAGGAAAAAGTTCTGAAGATTAAAGGGAAGGCATGTTCTGCCTTGTTTTTATCATCCTTGGGCTTTTTCCTCAGCCCAGAAAGATGCTTGGCTTCATCCTTGTTTTATGTTCCCTTCACCCAGACACATCAAACACTTCCATTAGTAAAGGCTAAATAAAATGTAATCATGTGTAATAACAAATAATATGGCAAATTGGGGCACTTACACAAGTACAGATTTTACTCACTTTTTAGCAGATCTCATGAAAATATCAGCACTTGCTAAAGCCATAGCAACAGGATGAAATGTTTAATGGCATTGAGTACTACTGTTAAGATACTTATTTAGCTGTGGGCACATCATACATAATTGCTCTGATACCTATTTGTTTTGTGATTTAATTTAACTCTACAGTGCCCTATTAACATTTTAGAGTAAAGGACAATATAAATCTAAAGTAACATATTACATGGAACACATAATGTTCCAGGTGATTTGCATGGATAATTTAGAATTCCTTCAATATGTTGAATTCTGTGGTACTGGATGAATAGAAAGGGAGAGGGTTTTTTGATAAAAAAAAAAAGGAAGGAATTCTTGTTCCTACTGCATTAAAGTGATGACCATAGCCATTGTTTTAAGACTCATGGGTTGATTAAAGTCATCTGTGCTGATGGAGCATTGCATTTTGAACATTTGCATATCCCTAAAATAATCATTTTGAAGAAATCCTTTTACATTATTTCCTCAGAGAGGATGCTAGCTTGATGTTAGAACAGCATGATAATAGGAGGTAGTCTTCTTACAACATCTATCTGTTTCCTGTAATTATTGGATGTCCTTGCATTACAAATAATCAACATTTTGCATAAAATTGGCCAACCAACTGATCAGAGTCACCCTTTTGGCAAACTGAAAGGTTTTTAATTTCTTTAATTGTCTAACAATAATAATTTTACTAATTGCATTAAGTTTTATGTCATTTTTGATTGATTAAGAGTGACATAATAGTAAATGTAGATTGATTGTACTAGTGGGTTTTATGGAACAATATAGGAAACTTTGCCTCAGCCCTTTGATAAGTCCGAGATCTGGTCAAGCGATCTATGCTGAAAGATCTTATAAAACTATTCTGGATTCTAATCAAATATCTGCAGCTGGCAATTTCATATCTAGCCAGATGGAGTAACCTCCTACTATGCACAGCATGGTTAGGCTAGAATGAACCTGGATGAAAGAAAGCTGAACTTCTATAAATGAATCCCTTGATGCCTAATGCCTAATCATTAAGAAGCCTGGATGAATTCATTCTTTCTGAAGTCCATTGTGAACCAAGCTGATCTGCCAAATGAATTACAGATTGGAAAAAGTTATTCGGTGCCTTATGCCCTCTCAAAGCAATGTTTAGCAATAACATGAAAAAACCCAATCAAAATAGTTTGGAATAATACATGGAATGTGAGGAATAATGTCTATCTTTAGAGAGAATATATTCTCATTTATGCCTTTGCATCCATGTTGAAATGGATATGTTCTTATGGACTTTTTTTTAAATTGCAAACCAGTCAGAAAAACATGTATAATTGAGAATATATGAAGGTTTGATTTCTCTATCTCTGGTTAGAGTTAGTATGTTAGTACTACAGTTCTAAGTATATTATTTTGGAAGTAAGGTCCAAAATATTTATTTGCATTACTAGAAGAGTAATTCAGATAACAAATTATATTCAATCTTTTCAAGATTGAGGATTGCTTTTCTCCCAGGAGAATATATTGGCAGCCATTATGAGACATCCAGCTAAGAAGCAGCATCTAAGAAAAACAGAGGGTAGTGGGTAGGACGCTGATTGTTTCTCAGACCTCTCTTCTCCTTCTCCAGTTCTTCTAAGTAGCAGGCTGCCACAGTAAGAGAGAAATGGTTCCTATCAGAGTTCTGATCTAATTTCCCATGTGTAGGGACTTTGCAATTAATCTGAGATCACAGAGCATTAGCCTAAAGGTGGCATGCAGCTCTAAGGCTACATTATGATCATTCCTGTCTCAATATGTAATAAGAGTTAGATTATACCAGTAACTGCAGGTAAATCTCCCCTATCTTTCCCCTCCCTTCCCTTCCCCATTCAGGCAGCATCATACATCCATTCTCTCTTCTATTCACCATTTCTCTCTGTGTTCTAAATCAATGCACACTCAGACTCCATTTCTCTATTGCTCATTTCCCATTCTTTTCCTCTGACTCATATACACTTTGGCTGGATTTTCATACTACCCAAAACACTAATCCCAGGCTAACACAACTTGATTTCAATGTTTGCTTAACAAGTTATATCCAAATATATCGACCAAGTTACCGTGTAGCTAAAAATGTTGGGCTGGCTCATGCCAAGAATCCTGCAACTACTCCTCACAATAGTCTGTAGAGATTATCAGTCATCCAGGTCATGGTTGTCCCAAAGGTGCTTTTTCAGGAGGCAACTGGACTTCCTTGTTTTTTCTTTTGAAGACATTTCACTTCTTAGATCAGAAGCGAAATGTCTTCAAAAGAAAAAACAAGGAAGTCCAGTTGCCTCCTGAAAAAGCACCTTTGGGACTCCCCACAATATGAATTATGTGACATCAAACTGGTGCTGAGTCTTATCATCAATAACTTTATGAATACATCCTTCCTGCCAACCTGTGGAAGGTCAAAGTATCCAACCCATTCTAGCTTATCAGGTATGTTGTATGAATCCAGCCAGTGAGGCACAAACCACAGAACAAGGCGGTTATTCTTAGGGATATTTTGACCACACTGATTTGCCCCTGTCTCTTATTTGAAATATCCAAGATCTCATGGAGCGGAAACTCATAAGACTCATATACAGAAATTCTCTGAAGTGCTAGACCATTGGGTGAGGATAACAGAAGAAGTTGTTGGGCTATTCCCAGTCCTTCGAGTACAAGCAAATTGACCAACCCTGTTTCAAAGAGCTGCACTTATTCTATTTGTCATGTCATTCGGTGAGGCTCTGGAAGGAAATTGATTTCTCTGATGCCCCTACTTCACTTTTTGATACAGTCTCAGAGTAGGAGTAACCAGAAAGCAATTATAGGAATATAGCTAAGAGGAAATCTGTCAGCAAAAAAGGGGAAGCAAGCATTGTTCTATCTCATTTGTCAAATGGTAGTTAACAAGAAAGGAGATGCCCCCTCCCCACAAGCATCAGCATCATAGAGCAGGAATCTTATTCAGAGCTCAGAAATAAAAGGGGGGGTCATTTCTTAGTCATTTCAACTATTGAAGACTTAAAAGAATAAATAGCAGCAATTATTTGTGGCTATCTCAAGACCTAGACCTTCTTTCCCTTAGTAATACCCTCCTGCTTATAGACTTAATAGTGGGGGCAGCTTCTAAAGCAGACCTTAACTTTGGAAATGAATGCAAGTCTCGCTAGCCTGGATGGGAAGGCCCTATTGCCCTACAGAAGGACTGAGGTAAATAGATGGTAGATAAATTAAGCTGTGTAAAGTACTCTGTTCTCCCTTGAGATATTACCTTAGTCCACATTGTTAAAATAATGTGATTTAAAGAAATGAACAAAATTGCTCATTTATTTTTCTGCCTTGCATTTTGCCCTGACATGTGCAACATTCATGTAGAGTCTCTTTTGAGCATCTAGATGACTGCCGTGAAATATCACTTGCAGGGTGAGTTTTGCTTGGAAAGAAAATTTTGAGGCTATGTTGAAGTTTGCAAAGTTGTACAAAACCTTAAAATAAGCGAATAGCATGGAGAAAGAACAGCTGAACAAATATGGCATAGCAGCCTCTGGAAATATAATACAGGATATTTTGGGGCATGATTGTCTTTGTTATAACAATGAAAAAAACCCACCTGACTTGTCTGGAAAGGAATTTGAACACTAAGAATAACAAACAAGCAACTTATAGCCTGCAAGATGCTTTTGGTCTTCTTAACAGATGATCTTTAGACCTGTGTACCTATAGCAATCTGTGAGGGCTCTGACGCACTCTGATATTTCCCAATGGTTTAAATGAGCAACTTGGAGGAAGGAATGTCTTCTTCTTGAAAATATGAAGAAACCTATTATCTGAAAAAAATTACACAGACCAACAGAAGTCAGTACGTGATCATTTTTATCCTTATTGGGACTTGTCATGCTTTGGTAGCTAGGTCTTATTTTATTGGTTTCAAGCCTCAACTCAGGAATTGAACTCATGAGCCATTGCACATTATATGACTATTACAATGTTATTAATTTTAGGAAGTATCTAGATCCTAGCACTTAGCACTGCTACAAGAAGGGATATATAGACTATCGGAAATGTACACACACACACAATCTATATTGTTGAACCTTTCAGAGTTGAAACATACAGAAGTTATATCCTGTCTCCATGTATGTTAATGTTATCTGTGAAAATTCTGGCGTTTGAAGTTGGCATGCTAGAGAAGTGGTTTGGCTTGATCAGGGCTTTTAAATGTTTCCCGTTTCTTCCCTTGACTTTTTATAATACTGTGTTAACACAGAAACACAGTGAAGCTGGGGTTACTGAATTAAATCAATCAAATATGCATGATTTTTTCACAAGCCATTATTATTAAATGTTCTGGTTTAGTTCTATTCATGAACTTAGCCATTGTGTATAGTAAACAATGAAAAAAGAGGGCTATCTTTACACAAGACACCATATCAGAGGAAAAATATCTAAAAGATAATAAAGAGATTAGTATTTTATGCAAATGTAGTTGCTACATCTTTAACTGACCTTGCTAAGCATGTTGTATGACCTTGACGGATAATTATGTGTGTGTGTGCCTGCAGGTACACAATAACCTACAAATATGTATATAATAAAAGTTGGACATTACAGCTAACATGAATGCAACTTTATATATCATTTGAACAGTTATTTTCAATTTCTGTTCATTATATTTGATTAGAATATAGAATAAAATCGGAAGAATGTATGCCAGTTTACAACATATAGCAGAAAGTGGTTGATCTCAGAACAGCCAAGCAAAATCAAATTTAGTTAATACTTGGATGGGACAGGTTGTAGGCTTGGCAAAAAAAATAAAAACAGCTTCCTGGAAAAAAGGCTGTGGCAAATCACTTGTGTAAAGTTGTCCATTAAACCATCAGGAACTGAGCTCAATCCAAGGGAGATTGTGCACTATTATTTTTAACAGTCTATGAAAGGTAAATGCTTGTTTGAATAGGTCCCAATTTGGGGCTCTGGGGGAATAGCTTTTTTTAACAATAAAAATAATGTTGCAAGAACAAGGCTAAATCATTTTTTCCTTTCTTTATAATCTAACCACAGCTTGAAGTAAGCTACTTCCGGGGAAAATATGCTATGCAAATTATATGTTTAAATAAACAGCCTGCAAATGTTTGTCACAAATTAATAAAGAAAATCAGAATTTGAAAATACATACAATCTCATTTTATGGCATTCTAGCATATGAAATTCATAAAAACTAGAAGAAATAGGAATGAGAATAAATAGTCTGTCCAGAAACCACATAGAACATAGGGCAGCCTCTAGTTCAATACCTATCTGAAATGTTAGAAACTCCTGCAGTTCAGTACAGTCAATACTGAACTGGAAAGAACAAAAAGCAATTGCAGGATGGGACTTCTGATATATTCAGAATAAAATCGGCATCCTTCCTCAAGCTCTTGATTGAAAAAAATAAATGAACAGGTGGTATAAATAGGAATTTCATATGAAGACTCAAGACATTTGCAGATCCCTAAAAATTGCTGCTAGGATCAATTGAAATAGAATTTAAAAGCAATTATGCCTATCTACCAATAATATATTATTTCTTCCATCTAAGAAGGTCAGGATATAACTGTGAGACTATCCTATTTTATTGTAATAGCCACCCACTGGTAAAAAGTTAATGATTGGGTTCATGCACACTAAGCCTACTTTACCTATGGTTTATAGGAGAAATAAGAGTTGACTGAATTTGCTCGATACCCAAAGCCAAAACCAAACAAACCACATTATAATGGAAAAATATGTGAACCCAATGCACTAAAGTCACCAACTGAGTCCTCCTTTATCCAACCCAGCCTTATACAGAAGAGTCTCTGCACTCATCAACTATAGAGTTTGCTTTGATCGAGATACTGAGCTTTAAGTCTCTTTGGGGCTTTATTGTCCTGAAATGTCATGTTTGTGTCACCAAGTCAAAGGTGTCAAACCAAAATTAAAATTTTCACTTTCAAGCTGACCTTTCCAGCAAATGTGTTGCTAACTACACTTCTTTTTACTAGGAAATGTCAGAGTTTTCAATTTCTATGATTTGCCAGCTGGATTTCTGTTTAAAATTTTCTTCTAGGAAGGGTTGCAATAATATACTTTCATTACTGTGTATAAAATATCCCTCTTAGAAGACAAAAAGAAATGGTGACTATTAAGTTACCCACTGGCACTGACACAGTAGTTATAGAATCTGAACCAATTCTTGATAGGTGCTATTGCTAAAATATACACACACAACATGGAAGAGCAAACTGCTTAGAAAAAAATCAGGCACCTGTGCTGTCTTCCTCCCCTCCAAAAATTTTCTACAGCCTCAGCAGGGCGACACTGGCTATAAAGCAGCAACCTTGAAACAGGTGTGGGAGTTGTGTTTTGGAAGCTCTGCTGCCACATCTTCTTATTGTTTTAACCATTTAGTGGGGTTGGACTCTTCGTGGCTTTATAAACAAGTGTTCTTCTCTATGCTACCTTGTCAAACACAGCTTCTTTCAATTGTTAGATGTTCAACATGTATGTATTTGCATTTGTAATACTTATAGGGAGATATAAACATCTACTGTCCAATTCAATGCTTTTCTAGCTTTTTTGCATCTGGGTCAATCTAATTGGGTACTATTTTAAGAAAGAACTTGTGATATCCCAATCTACCATTTTTTGGCTAGATCAGAATTCCCATCTGCTACCCATTTATCTTTTAGTAACCAAGCAATAATTCTGTTCACACATAAATCCATGGATTGTGAATTATGAGCTTGATTCACCTAGCACAAAGTATATATTTGTACAATTTGTATGTTTTGTATTGTATGTGAGCCAGATGAAGTCTTGCCAGTTGAGATACTGCATATCATTGTAACATCGATAATGAAAATCCATTGGTTGATTGTTTTCAATTACATGATTTTCTGCAAATGCTGCCAAATGCCTTGTTGTGTCCTAAAATAAACACAACGATAAATCTGAGTCCTTTGTGATGTAGTTTTGCTTCTCTGAATATATATTATCCAGAATTCCTAGTTTCCTTCCAGATCTATGAGACTGAATTCTGCTATTTCACAGAAGTTGCCTCAAAAAAGTAATTGGCGAAGCATAGTAATAACTCTTTTTTATTTTATTTTTGAAAGCAGTGGCTATGACTTTGACTATGATTACTACAGAGATGACTTCTATGACAGGTGAGCAAATAAGCGAAGAACTGTGCTGTCATATTGATTGCTTTTTACTTTTATTCTAAATAGAGTGAATATAAGGGGACACTTTCATAACACTTGTGCAAAGCAAATGGGGATTGCTTATTTTCTACCCTGCCATGGTTTTATTTGAATGACTGCTTCACTTTTCTAAATATGTTGCTCTTGGTTCTTTGGATGTAAAGGTTTTTTTAAACCTTGTGGTAGTCCTTGACTTACAACAAGTTGTTTACTGACATTCGAAGTTACAACATGCCTTCCTAGGAATACTTAATGTTCCAAAGTTCTGACCACAGTCACATAATTTCATGTTGGGTGCTTGGCAACCAGCCTACATTTATGGCCATTTGCAGCATCCCATGTGACTGTATTTTATGACTTTTTGCCGAAAACTGGCATTTACTTCTGTTTTTTGGCAAAACTGTTCCATAGCCAGTTTGGTCTAGTAGTTAAGGCACCAGACTAGAAGGTGGGCCAGGGATTATTATTGTGGGGGAAATAGGAGGAGGAAGGCATTCTGGATACATTCTCCACCTTGACTTATTTGTAAAAATAATAAAGGTGATATGCAAATAAATAAAAATAACAAACCATTGGTTCACTTAATGTCGTGGTGATCGTTTTGACGACTGCTGCAAGAAAGGTATAAAATTGAGTCAGTCACATGGGTGATGAGGTTTATAATCATCGAGACTTACAAACCATGATCAGCAGGCTCTATTACAGTTGTAAGCTGAGGACTACCTATAGTTGTTCAAAGCTAAAAGTGAAAATATAAACTTCAAAACCTACATTTTTAAAAATAAAGCTTTAAACCACACTGTGCAGAAGTAAGTTCCAGTGAGTTTAATATGGTTTACTTACAGCCCCTTTGCAGGATATCCTTGATCTTGTCTAATTTAGGGTTCTAATATGTTAAAATACTAATTGCAAATTTATACAATTTTGATACAATTTTGTCAAAATAAAATTAAGCTATACAATATAAAAATGTAACTGTTAGAGAAATTAGTGAGACATAACACACATATATTTTGGGGTATTTTAGCTTATTACTATGCCAGGGTAGGACACCTCCAAACATTTTTTTTTCAGTTTGAAAAGATAACTGCCTGGTTGTAATAAACTTTACTAGCTCTTGGTTTAGAACCTGTGATAGAAATATAATGGCCCTCTGTGTGTTTTCATGATAAGGATTTCATTCCTCTAAAAAATTACCAGGTAGATATTTCAGATGTGTTCTTATCCAAAGATTGAAATGAAATGATCAAAACATATGCCTTGAATTTCCACACCAATGTGCAGCTGTGGTATTAAAGAAATATCTTACAATTTTTCTGTTAAGGACACTGCTCCTCTGCGGTGCTAATGTTCTATGGATGTCCATGAGAAATCCTTGATTTCTTCATTTACTTTTCACTGGTGGTTTGCATTTCCCCAAAGCAACAGGGTTACAGCCAACTATGCTATCTGCCAGAGGACTTCATGATTGAGTTTACTGGAGCGGCAAAACCCCAGAAGGGTTACCCAAAAAATCTTTTTGCTGTCATGAAGAAGATGTCCATCCTTTCGCAGCCCAGATATAGCAGGCTTGTCATTTTGCCACTGTCCCTTGACTACCCACTCAACAGCCCCATTCTAAAAGCATCAAGCATGTTCAATGTCCATTGGGTTCTTTTGCATTGCCCTTTGCAGGTAGCAATATAGACATTTCTCTTGTTGTCTAGAGGACTGAGTTCAGCTGAATAAAGCCAGAGGCTGTCTTGTTTCTTCCTTTCCGTTTCTAAGAAAAATCAAGATACCTGAGCATTTGTATGATACAGTTTGTCTCCCAAAGATTAACATTTGTTTTTGTTTTTTAAAATAATAATAATCAAAATAGAAGTGACTAGTTAGCTACAGTAAAACAGGAGTTCCATCAGCCATGAGAACTTTATTTTAACTTTTTTAAATGCAACAATAGAGGTTTGTTTGTTTTTTTAACATGGAATGAAAAGCAAAATTTTGAGCTAGTAGCAGATGGAGCATAGAGGTGGAACTACAAAATTCCCCTGAGGTTACTAAATCAATCTCTGCTGAATCCAAGAAGAGCACTTGGTGCATTTAAAGTTCAGCTTCAAAGTCCAGATCTATATGTTTTTTATTACAGTCTGCTTCCAGATGTTTGCTCTCTACAAAACTGAGACATGTTTTTCAATAGATCTTTCACTTCTCATCATCTCAACCTCTTTAGCTCTGTTAAAAGACCTTGGTAATTAGGGGTGAGAAGGATCCAGATGCTATAGATTAAGCAATTATATATATTTTTCTTGCCTGAGTGTCATTTAGTATAAATATTATTGGCTGCATCTTAGGAAAAAGTTTTGTGTCCTGTTTTAAGGAATGAATAGACACCAAGTGAGGGAGGGGAAGATGCTAAGATAAGACAGCAAAATAATTGCCTTGGATGATCTGTTCTAATATTCTGGAGATTTACCTAAGGAATTCTCAAATATGAAACATTGAAGTATTTTTAAAAATGAATTAACGGTAACAATATTGCTGTTAAAGCAACCTATTAAATAACTTCTCTGAGAGTTGTCAGCATTAACTTGCAGGATAATGGTTGAACAATGCGTCTCCTCAGTAGCTTAATGATCAGCTGTAATCTCTGATGGGCTTTAATGCCCAGGCAAGAACAGATGGCTGGAATGGATGAAGTCTTAGCTCCCTCTAGAGGGCATCAATGCTTTTTTGTCTCTTGATCAGAAATATTTGCTAATGTATCTGGCTGGAATCGCTACAGGAAAGCATTTCTTCTGCTTCTGTATAGACTCTTTGAGTATCGAGGAAGAATCTCTCCCATACCCAGGATGGTTCCAGTGAAGCGGCCACGAGTCACCATCCCTTTAGTACGACGTGTCAAAGCAACTATCCCGGTCAAGCTCTTTGCCAGATCTGCTGCTCTTGTGAACAGCTCCTCCAAATTGAAATGTAAGTTTCATGCTACTGTGCAGAGGTAATGTTTATCACGGTTTTAGACTTGCCTTTGAAACAAAATGCACAAGGGCAGACATACATAGCAAACATAATTACGGATAAGTGGTTTATGTATTACAAAGCATTGCTTTTATTTTATTCTTGAATTTATTACAGTAGCTGCTTCTTATGTACAGTTAGACATTTTAAGTTGTGATATACCTTATCTTGGGGCTACATATGACCCAGTTTCAAAGTTCTGATGTTCACACACAACCCCAATCATTGAACTTTGGGCTCTCAACCAGGATATATTTATGAATGTTTGCAGCATTCCACCATTGCAGGACCATCTTTTACGACAGTTTTGCTTCCGTTTACTGCCATTTTTCAGCAAAACTGCACTTGTAGTAAACCATTGGTTCACTTAATAACTACAGCAGCTTCTTTATGAACACTGCAGTCACTTAACAACCACTGCCAAAAAGATTGTGAAGTTTTAAAACTATCATGACTTACAACCATAATCTCTATTGTGGTCATAAGTCAAGGATTACCTAGGCTGCTTACAACAATTTTATTTATTTGTTAAATTTATTGGCCTCCCGTCTTACTGCAGGATAACAATAAATACGAGAGTAAAAGCAGTACAATTCAAATAAGAATATTGATATCTCCCTGGAGAGAGTTTTCCACCACTTGGGAACCACAGAAAAGGGGGGACTCTCCTGTGAAGCAGATAGCTAAATTTCTGGAGTGTGGACATGTAATGAGATGTAAGAATAAACTTGACAAAGAGGAGGAACAACCACAGTAAAGGCAATGTCATATAAGATAATGTGAGTCTAGAGCAGGAATGGAATTTGAGAAAATATCTGACTTGACCTTTTGGGTAAAATTAGGGAGTGGGGAGGCACACTCGAGAGTTGCAAGATTCTTAAAGTCAACACATCTTAAAGTTGCCATGGTTGAGAAACTCTGATTTAAAACATTACCAAAACTGAGTAGTGTTCCTTGGAGTCAGGTAGTAAGTAGTGGTAGAGTTAGATTGATTAACTTTCTAATTGTCCACTAACTACATGACTAAAATATTTTTAGTACCATCTTCCACACAAAGACCCAACTGAAATAGGTCCAAACAGTTAAATTTCATGCAAAGGCATCTGAAGTTGTGAGGGTAGCACTTTCTTAATAATCTTACCTACAAATTGAAGATTTGAGAGTAGCTCATAATTAAGAGACCTTCCAGGCCAAGGAAAAGCTTTTTTTTCGTAAAAGATCTTCGAACTGTTTCTTTAAGCAGATTGGAATATATTTCATACTCAAGGGGGTATATACATCATTTCCCCTAACCATGGAGTGAGAGGCAACCTGGTTATTTGATCACAATAGGCAAGGATAGAAGGAGCTGTGGATTAAAATGAATCTATATAAATAGAACAGTTGCTTTTTATTTATTTATTTACTAATATCATACTTTTCTGCCCTCAAGGGAATAGTTGTAAAAATACAATCAAAATATATTATAAACAATGACAATAACAAATAAATGGAACATTAAAAATAAACACATACTCATCACAGAAGAAAGGGAAAAAAATACATCAAGCCAAGTACTTGGTGAAAGACAAAATATTTTAAACACACAGTACAATGAGCCAGCTTGGTCTTCATAGCAAGACAGTTCAGCTAATATTCTGTCAGTGCTTTTTACCACAAAAACAGGCTGCCAATAGGATACAATTTTGGTAACTACAGCCAGAAACATCTGAATTCAAACTGTCACTGAATAACAAAAGACTAAATAGCTGGAAGAAGGAATACATGCCCTTGGCTGAGCTTTTTACAAAAAAGGTGATGTTCAAATTATCATCTCTGGTCTAATATTGAACTAATTCTACAACTAATGAAGCTCGTTTGAACTGTACCGTATCATTCATGCACCAAATTTTAAAAATAAAAATAGGAAAATACTACTTCCCTCCTTTCCTAAGAAACTAAAACATTCCAGTAAAAACAGAAGATGCTCAACTTTGCCAAAGGAAATTGAAGGCTGGGAAGTAAATGTCAGACTGGATACAATCATTCACCTTACAGCAAGAGCTAACTTATGCAGGCATTTGCCCCCAAATAGCTGATCTGGACACAAGAAGGAAGTAGCAAGTGGGATCGGGAAATATAGCTTTGCAAAAAAAAGAAAGAAAGAAAAGAAAAGAAAAGAAAAGAAAAGAAAAGAAAAGAAAAGAAAAGAAAAGAAAAGAAAGAAAGAAAGAAAGAAAGAAAGAAAGAAAGAAAGAAAGAAAGAAAGAAAGAAAGAAAGAAGTTAATTTTTAAAAAATCCAAGAGGGAGGGGATGGAGTTTAAGACAGTCTGCATCAGCTCAAAATCTTGACAGGATGGCACAAAAATAAGGAAATAATGTAATGGAGAATCCTAGATAAAGGAGTAGCTACGTTGGCCTGTCCGATGTGATGCATGTATTTGTGTTTGTTCACCTGTAAGGATCATTTCATCAACTTCTAAGTAGTTATGCAAATTATAAATTAAGGGGGAATTCTTTGTAAAAAGTTCAAGGGATGAGGTGAAAGATTCCTCTTTTGTTTTGTTTTTTATTGACTCAGAGTTGCAAATCTTGTACATCACCAAAGTTGGTAGAGTGTGGCAGGAGGTCGTTCTAAGCATTAATAAAGGAATTCTTTGATACCTACAATATCACCATCTTGTCAGAGTCAATATAGCACAGGGCTTCCAAACCCTTAAGTAGCTGTGCACTAGCATTTAGGTTTTGGTAGTTTGTTCCCATTGATGGTGCACTCTGATGGGAGAAATGGTACCTGCCAAAATTCTCCTGTCTTCTCCTCAGCTATGAAAGGCAAACGAGACCCTGTCCTATACTGAACCCAATAAGCCCTTATTGCGACGGACGCCAAGCAGGACCTGCAACTAAAAGGTATATTTGAAGTATAATTATATCTCTGCTCAAGCAAATTGCTCATTCATACCAGACAAAAGAATAAGGTGTTCTTCTAACTTTTGTCTTCCAAGTGAAATGCAGTGAACTTCAGACAATTAAAACTGAGCTGACACAGATCAAATCCAACATTGATGCTCTCTTGGGCAGATTGGAGCAGATTGCTGAACAACAGAAAACACCTACAGGTCAGTTGGCTCGTTGCAAATGTCCCCTCAGTAACACCAAGACACAGTAGGAATTCAAGTGCAGAAAGTCAGCACCAGGTTCCTAATACTGGCTGAGCTTCCTTGGTTCAGGACAAGCGACCTTTGGTACTTTCTGCAATTACAATTCAGCTTTGTGATGCCCTTGTTCCATTCCTAGGAGCTAGACAGGGTTTTGTTTTTTTCATCCTCAACTACAGCACCTATCCAGCCAGCAAGGGCCAAAGTGGATGATGACTAATGGAGTTATAATCCAATCTGTCTGTAGGCATTTTGGGTAAAACTGCATCAGTGTTATTAAGTATAAGTGACTGTTTCGAGGCAATCAAAAGTATGGACATATTTCACTGGCATCTATATTATAAAGATTGTGATAGCAGAACGAGACCAAATTGCCTTGGAAACCTGTGATTTCAAAAAACTGTTAGGCTTCCCATCTGAATATAAAAGTATTCTGAAGTTCCCCTGCTGATTTTTTGTCCTTGAGAATATATTTTCATTGGTTAGTTGTACTAGTAAAGGACGCAGATACTGATAGGAATCTGTAGCTCAGCAGATTACATAGTCCAAAACCTCTCAAGGACACCATTTCCCTATTCATAGGCTGCAGTCCTCCAGAGATTGGATTCCAATTTCCATCAGTCTTAATCAGATGAAGGGAGCCACAATCTAGTTGTATCTGGAAGCCTGACAGGCTTTCCATCCTTGCTTTATTTCATATATCTAAATGACAGTAAGCCACCTTGATATTTTTTTTCTGCCTGTTCTCTGCTATATGCAGTAGTAGATTTAACAAAAGAAAAAGAAACAGAATAGAAACATTCTAAGTGTTTTTCATTTCTTCATCCAGCCCAAACCCTCAATTGATTATTTGTATTGCTTCCAAACTATGCCCAGTTTTAATTCATGGACTGCATTCACCAAGGTTAACTTGTTTTTTCAGTTAACCCATTTTCTGGTTTTGCATAATGCATTGAACCATAAACTAATCAAATGCCCTGGGTTCACAAAAATATTACGCCACTATTAAACTAACTAGATTTGTTAATAACGTTAACCAAGTCATGTAAACAAAGCCAAGAATTAGTTGTGAAACTGCTTTTCTCTAAGCCTGGACTCTGTGAAATTAATCTCAGCTTATAGTTTGCAATAAGCACCTATTAAATGATAAAAGGGTAAGAAATGAAGTGGTATTTCTCCTGGCAACTTTGGGAAGATGTCAGGAACATAGGCTCTGTTAGGACTCGTTGCCGACATTTCTCCAGGAGATATTCCCTTCAATTTCTTTTTTTTTCTGATAAGATGTTCCTCGCATTTGAGTCCCGGTGCCATTTTAATTTTTCATGATGCTCCCTATGTGGCAACATACATGGACAGTTGGTGAAAATTCAATTAATTTCCAGCGTGGATTCTTGATTATTTAGATAAGCCAAATAAAGCCTGCCAATGAAACAGGGTTCGCAAATCACATCGGTATTTTACGATTTGGATTTTTTTGCAGAAGTTAGAAAAAAGGCAGATGGAAACAAAAGTGAAATTTCTCAGGAAGATACAGCATCAGAAGCAGACGTGAATACAGAAGAGCCATTAAATGGGGAAGAAGAGGACGAGGAGGAAGGCCTCGTGCAGGATGATTGTGACGATGAATTGGTAAGATGTAGCAAGAAATCATAGGTTTCACACCAATTTGATCCACTTTGGATTTACAAAGTTATGCCAGTTCTCTAGTCTTCAAGAGAACGTAATATTTTCCCCATGCCACTAATACATAAAATTATCTCTTTATATTATAATGAATTACAGCTGGATCATATCCTTTCCTGTTCGTTTGGAGAAAGAAAGTACTTAATGTGTTTATTGATGCTAAAGAATGAGATTTAATCTTTTAAATTTGCATCATCAATGAACTGACCCAAAGGTCCTTTTTCAAAAGGCAACTGGGTTTTCTTTGCTTTGTTTTGTTTTTCTTGAAGATGTTTCACTTCTCATCCAAGAAACTTCTTCAGTTCTTCAGGGAAAAACAAAGAAAATCCAGTTGCCTTTTGAAAAAAAGGACCTTTGGGACAACCATGAATGGATGACTGCAAATCTCCATAGATATCGGTGAACTGAGGTTTTGAGAATCTCCATAGATATCAGTGAACTGAGGTTTAGCTAACACCAGAGAATTTATTTTCGGATATGCTATTATCCGAATATAAAGATGGAAATGAAATTACAGTCCTCCCAACAATTTTAACACATAACAATTCAAAGGAAGTAAGCTATTTAATAGGGAAGAAGGAGTGGGAAAGTTGAATCACTAATTTCTTTTAAAAACTAACCTCTGTAATGACATCTTTTAAAGACAGAGAATTTCAGCTCTAAATTTGGGTATTGGATTAAGATTGAGAATCATATGACACACTCGTCGATGATATGCATATATCCTGAGTTGGTTTCAGAAGTTGACATTCCTATCCACCTGCCAAAGCCATGTTGAGTCAATGCTTACTTCTAATGCTCTCTTATGATTTAGTCAGCAAATCAGAGGTGGTATTCAACTGGTTCTCACCTACTCAGGCGAACCGATAGTGGTTATTTGGTGTGGGTTGCCAAACCGGTGGCGACACCCCCAACCCGGTCGCCCAGTCACTCACTTGCGATCGCTCTCCTAGCTTTCTGTTCCCCATGTCCTCTTTCTCCTAGGGGGAAAGGAAGAAAGGCATGGATGCTGCAAGTATTGCTTTCCCTGTATGAGTAAAGTGTCTGGAGTGAGAAAGAGTGCGGTCTGACAGAAGGGGTGGGGGTGAATCGAGCCTTGGAGCACTTTTGCAATGTAAAAGAAATGCATTTTGGAAGCAGGTCTTTTAAAAACTTCTCCAAGGATTCCCCATGGACGCTGCAAGTATCACTTTCCCCTTGTGAGTTAAAGTGCTGGAGTGAGAAGAAGTCAGTCTAACAGAGGGGGTGGGGAAATCCACTCAAGCCTTGGAGAAATTTAAAGGAGCTACTTCCAAAATACTTGTCTGTTAAGTGCTGTGTGTGTGTGTGTGTGTGTGTGTGTGTGTGTGTGTTTGTGCATGTCTGTGTGTGTATGAGAGAGAAAGAAAGAAAGAAAGAAAGAAAAGGAAGGAAGGAAGGAAGGAAGGAAGGAAGGAAGGAAGGAAAGAAAGAAAGAAAGAAAGAAAGAAAGAAAGAAAGAAAGAAAGAAAGAAAGAAAGAAAGAAAGAAAGAAAGAAAGAGGAGGGTAGAGAAAGAAAGAAAAAAATAGGAAGAGAGAGAGACAAAACTCTGTGCTATTATTTTTAATTGTTCATTATTTATCATGAGTGAATATTTTACACTGTCCCTACACCTAGAGTGATTTTTCTGCCTTTCTTTTGCCCAGGGCTACCACATATTTTTCAGGATTTACATACGTTCAGTGTCAATAGTCCAGAGCATAAAATACACATGTGTTTAACAAGAGTTGAAAAGGGACCTTGGAGGTCTTCTAGACCAACCCACAGCTCAGGCAAGAAAACTGAGGATGCCAAACTCTGAGTAGAAATCCCGGGAAAGGTGTCAGAATAATACTTAGAAGGGACCTTGGGATGAACCCTATACCATTTCAGAGAATTGGCTGTCCAGTCTTTTCTTCAAAACTTCCAGTGATTGAGCACCCAGAACTTCTGGAGGCAGGCAGTTCCACTGGTTAATTGTTCTCACTGTCAGGAAGTTTCTCCTTAGTTTTAGGTTGCTTCTCTCTGTTCAGTTTCCATCCATTGCTTTTTGTTTGCCTTCTGCTTCTTTGGAAAATTCATTGTCCCCCTTTCTTTGTATCAGCCCCTTAAAAGCCTGTTGCCTATCACACTCTTGAGTAAAGCATGTGAGCCATTTCCTCCTTTCAGTGGTCCATGAAAGTACATCTATAGTATGCAGATAATAAAGTCAAAAAAGGTGAACAACATTTTTACAGAACTATAGATAAGTTGAGGCTGGGTGACACGGAATGGCTGGGAGGGGAGGAGCCAGGTGAGGCACCCCTTGATGTGAGTGACATTGAGTTGGCCATGCCCACCCACTCACATGACCACCAAGCCACACCCATCAAATAAGCCACGCCCACAGAACCAGTAGTAAAAAAAATTGAATTCCACCACTGCAGCAAATTGCAACCAGCCTGCCTTCCATAGAAGACTTGCATATTGCATTGGTCAGAGGAAGGGCTGAGAAGTTATCTGCAAGACCCCTCACATCCTGGACATAAACTGTTCAACTCTTTCCCTCAGGACAGTACTATAGGCCAAAACAGTTAGACACAGGAACAGTTTTTTCCCTCAAGCTATCAATCTGCTGAACATCTAATTCTCACAGTACTGTCCAATGTCTGTCTTTATCTGCTCATGTAGTGTGGCTGTAGTACAGATAGTCCTCAATTTATACTCACAATTGAGCCCAAAATTTGTGTTGCTAAGTGAGGCCTTTTGTTAAGTGAGTTTTGTCCCATTTTACAACTTTTCTTGCCACATTTGTTAAGTGAATCACTGCAGCTGTTAAATTAGCAATATGGTTGTTAAGAAAATATGGTTTTCCCATTGACTTTGTTTTCCAAAAAGATGATCACATGACCCCAAGATAATGCAAGCATCCAGATGTAAATCATGTGACCGTGGGGATGTTTACAATGGTCATAAGTGTAAAAAATAGTCATAAGTCACTTTTTTCTGTGCCAAAAGTGGAGATTAATTTTTAAATATATTTTAAACAAATCCAAGCCATTTAATGTTACAAATATTTGATCATGTGCCTGGCATAGAAATACAAGCTTTATGCTCCACATATTTCATTACAATTCAATGTTCACATCTTAGAAATGGGACAGAGTATACATTGGCCAAGTGAACAGGACCAATTATGATTCTTCTATGAATATAAATAAATAAAGCAATCATTATTCTTATCTTATGTTATTGTTCTAGTTTAATTTTTGATAAAAGATAGGTTATAATATTTTTAAAAATGAATGCTTGGTTACCTAGTTCAGCCTGATGTGAAGCTAAAGAGAGCAGGGTCCTTAAAATTGCCAAATTACAGATCAAACAGATCAATAAACATGTAATAAACAGACACGGAAGCTGCCTGGTTTCCCTATTATAATACCAAATTTCTATCCAAACTCTGGCAATTCTTCCTATCTAAAATAGAAAAAAATATAGAAAAATGTTGATTTGCAGAGAATAAATTAGCATGCATAAACCAAAGAATATGCAAATATATCAGTGGTGGGATTCAAATAATTTAACAACCAGTTCTCTTTCCTAATGATTTCTTCCAACAACCAGTTCACCAAACTACTCAGAAAGTTAACAATCGGTTCTCCAAAAGTGATGCAAACTGATTGAATCCCACCACTGAAATATATCCCCTTTTTATCCTTTGTGCATTGATACATTTCCTGATCTTTATTGATACTTAAATTATCAATCTAAGAGAAAAGATACAAAATCCTACAAATTCTATTTAGGAATGCCTCTTCAAGTTTAAAAGGACTTCACTTTTAAGCAGATACGTATAAATATATACTTTTGAGATTGATTTTTCTCTTTTCTCTTTTCTTTCCTGCTTCTTCAGGAGAATAGCCATTTCACGTATGTGGAAGACTCCAGCCTACAGTAATTAGGTATATTCTAAAATGTACAGATTCCATTCATGACAGCAATATCATATTGAATTGTGTAAAATAATATTTAATTATTCATAATTTGATTTAATAACACATGGTTAAGTTTCTTTTCTCCTTTTTGGAGAGGTTTTTTTTCTTGACAAAACATGTATTACTTTGTACCATGCTATTTATAACTTCATGGTGGTGGATGAACAGAAGGATTGCAACATGTATCAGTACCACAGGCATGTAAGGGGAATTACCTGCATTTTCATACTATCAGCCTACTGATATTGTCCTGAAACTCAGCTGTCTTTCTGCTGACATGAAAAGAAACAGAAAAGGATGAAGAAGGGAAGTTACAGAAAAGATAGCAAAAGAAACTTTGGCCTACAAGTGATTAACCGAGCAGAAGTATTGTCTTTCTTTGCCCCTTGATAGCCATCAGGCTACATAATCATATTTTTGTCAAACTTCTGTACTCATTGTACAGATTAATGATTGCCCTTGACATTTCATGCAAAGAAAATGTAGTATATAAATTTGAAATAGTAAACCAAATAATTTCCCCTCTCCTTCCTATGCTTAGCATTTCACAAGAACAACAAAAGGGAGTACCACAAAGAGTTAGAATCTTTCCTGATATATTTTGCTGGACAAATGTTGACCCAAAGGGCTGCCCTGAATTCAAAAGGAAACACATGGACCAATATTTCCAAGCAGTTTTGTAGGACACTGGAAAGTAGTCATCCCAATGGACTATCATTACTGCTCCCACACACATACATATATACAAATCCTAACCCCAAATCTTAGTATTAAACTGGGAGCCTTGTAATCAGCATTCACTACTGAAATAGATACTGTATCAAGAGATGCAGAATAGAACTTTTCCTTTCTAGAAGGAGGAAAGGAAACAGTCTGTAGAAAACCTACTTTCTTGAGACAGGAAGCACTATGATGAGTACAGTTCCACAGTGTGTATGTATGGTTTTGCATTTGAAATCCGGATCATGCCTGCTAAAGCCAGTGTGTCTCATAGACAATCATTTAAATATGAGCCAGCAGTGTACTGTAGCTGCCAAAAAAGCCAACACAGTTTTAGGCTGCATAAACAGAGGGATATAATCAAGATCATGTAAAGTGTTAATACCATTGTATAATGCCTTGGTAAGGCCACATTTGGAATAATGCATCCAGCTTTGGTCGCCACGATGTAAAAATGATGTTGAGATTCTACAAAGAGTACAGAGAAGAGCAACAAAGATGATTACTGGAAGCTAAAACATATAAAGAACAGTTGCTGGAATTGGGTATGTCTAGTTTGATGAAAAGAAGGACTAGGGGTGACATGATAACAATGTTCCAATATCTCAGGGTCTGCCACAAAGAAGAGGGAGTCAAGCACCCGAGGGTAGGACAAGAAGCAATGGGTAGAAACTAATCAAGGAGAGAAGCAACTTAGAACTAAGAAGAAATTTCCTGACAGTTAGAACAATTAATCATTGGAACAACTTGCTTCCGGAAGTTGTGAATGCCCCAACACTGGAAGTTTTTAACAAGAGACCGGATAACCATTTGTCTGAAGAGGTGTAGGGTTTCCTGCCTAAGCAGAGGGTTGGACTAGAAGACCTCCAAGGACCCTTCCAACTATGTTATTCTATTCTATTCTTATTATCTGAGATATCACTTAGAAAGATCAAAGTGGTTGTTATCGGGCCTTTGTTTCCAGGAGTAAAACAATTCTTCATCCAGTTTCCTAAGGATTAAGAAGGCAAATAATTATAAAAGCAGAAAGGAACACTGACTAAAGTTGGGACATACAGCACAATAACTAATATACATAGTTTGAAATTTTTGATCCAAGCATTTGGTAAGAATTTTAAATGAAATGTTCACTTTATGACCCAAGCCATGCAGCCAATAAGGTTCCAAAACATAATTTACACTTTTTCATAGCAAAGGGTCAGAGAAGCTAGTCCTAGGAATCTCAGCAAGGGCAATTGAAGAGATAGATAGCACAGTATGTCCTGATTTCTTTTTAATTACAAGGAAGCTAAGTGCAGAAGAAAAATATATTTCTTCCTATTGACCATTTTTCTAAAATGCAAATACTTTCAACCAGTGCCATACTAAGAAACACAAAACATGTTTTGTGATTTATTAAACTGAAACCTACTACAAAATTGTATTATCCTTCATTATCTTTTTTTTTCCTTCAAGGTTCCCTTCTTTGTACAATACTGTAAGATGGTTTATTCCTAGTTGCCAACTTCAAAAATAGATGGAGCGTTGTTTGCTTAGCAGGGTAATCCAAACTTTCAGACTCCAACTTCAGGAAAGGGTGAGAATCACATTTTCTTATGGGCCAAATTCAGAGGAACTGATCCTACCCTTCTAAGGATTTCTACTGGAAGATATACAACCTTTCTTCAGGACATAGTAACAGAAGATTGCGTCTCTCAAAGCACAGCAATTTACAACAATTTCTTTGTTGAAAATACAAGTTACAAAACAGGCAAGCATTGTTTTTCTTTTTTCTTTTCTTTATTCTTTTGGCTCTTCTCTATTAGCTTATCCTGCAAAGTTTGGTCACTTTGGCATCTCTAGCTATTTTCAAAATGCTTCCTAGACTTTGTTTTGCTATGAACAAATGCAGGACTGAAGAATGGAAGAAATGGGGGAGGGGGATTTGTACATAACATCCTGTATAATAAAAGGAAGAACTTGATTCATGATGTAAGCCTAGTATCTTTTTTTTTTTTTTGCTGTTATTGCTATTCAAATAAGTTACGTTTCAAAATATTATATTGGATTCAGGCTACCTCTTCATCACATGGGATATTTTGGTTCACAGTACCAACGCCTAATTTTCTTTCAAACTTTTGGTCTCTGTGCTATTCTTATTTAACATACATAAAAAATGGTGTCCAAACCAAACTATGAGTGGAAGCTGCCACCATTAATGCTTAGAATTCCAGGTCTATTTTTTTCCTGGATACTCAATTCCATTTTCTTCTTTCATCCTGCTACCAACATCAGCCAATATTCCCGCATCCATTGAGCATATTGAATACCCACATCTGTTTTGGAGTTCTCCTGCCTCTCATGTGCTTTTCTACTAAACTTCAATTTTATTATATGCTGCTTTTTAACTTAGAGTGAAATCTAAGTGACACCCAGAAGAAATTTATCATAATATTTTAGGTAGAAAAGCACCTGCATTTGTCATTCCATTTTCAAAAAGGAAATAATAAATTTTGATTCTGTTTCTTGTGAGATTGGTCTACTGCCCAAAAGGGAGGGATAAGAAAAGCTGATTTACCTAGCCACAAACCACAAAGCTACATGACCAAGAGACACAAATGAAAGAAAGTGGAAAGAAAGTGATAAAGGCACTGAGAGACCTGACTCTCAGACATAGCTGGATTCAGGGGCAAGACACTAAGTGAGATCTTCTTATGGGGAATAATGGTGGCAGCAGTAATTACCAAGCTTTTGTGCCAAGGAAGCTCAAAAAAGTAGGCCCTGAGTACTTCTGGGGCAGATGGTATGAAATCCCCATCCTTTCACCCTACAAGTTTATGCCATCCTATGTAACCTATATTTACTGGAGTTTCAGTGCTGACATTATCCTGCAGAACAGAGGTATCAAACTCAAGGCCCTCAGGCCAGATCCAGCCTGCAGGGTACTTAGATCTGGCCTGCCAGGCTGCCCTGGAAATAGTAAAGGACCAGCCCATGGTGCATCTGCCAGCAAAAACAGAGTTTGGAGCTCCTTTTTTGCTAGCAGAGGGTTGTAGGAAACTATCGCAGCCAAAAATGGAGCTCAGGAGCCCGTTTTTGCTGGCAGAGGGTTTAGGCCACCACAGGTGCCCCGACACGAGTGACATTGAGCTGACCACATCTACCTTGGCCACACACACACACACACCACCCCCAAGGTCAATCACAACTCTGCTGCGGCCCTCAATGAAATCGAGTTTGACACCCTTGCTATAGAATATGCTGGTACAATCCAGAAGCCATTGTTCTCTCAATAGCTTTGAGTTTTCTTGGTCGTGGCTATAAAACAGTTCCAAGCCACAGTACATTTCCATGCTCCTTGGTTGGGATGAGGTTCTTTTGTTGGAATTCAGTTCCAGTTTTGCCACATATTTTTCATTATTTCCATAAAGTACTCCTTTTGTCTCCTCAGTCCACAGAACACTGTTCCATTAGCTTGGTATACCCTCCAGGCAGTTGTTGGAAAAAACGAGGTGGGTGCCAGTTTGCTTGCTGGGGAACACTATTCTTGGCATACTTTCATGAACACTATTGTTCATTATTATACCTAAAGTGCACTCATATACACTGACTTTAGATAATTAAGAACTCCAAATCCTTTCCGGTAACTCTGGGGTTCCTTATGATCTTCCCATCTGGAGTGATTTTTGTTGGACCACACCTAGGAAAACTAACATTTTTTTAAAAAAATTGACCACTATCTTCCTATGGATTGATGAAGGCAAAAATCTTAGACAATAAGTTTTGTAACTGACAGTCCGTGTTTGAGACTCAAGCACTGCATATGGGGTGAGCTCCCATTCTCTCCCCAGCTCCTGCCAATCTAGCAGTTCAAAAGCATGCAAATGTAAGCAGATAGATTCTGCTTCATTCTGGAAAATTACTTTGCATTTTGTATTTCATGCTGGCCATGTGATGACAGAAGCATTTCTCAAGACAACACAGGCTCTGTCAGCAGAGAATTGGAGATGAGCATTGCCCCCTTGAATCAGTCATGATTGGACAGGGAAAACCTTTAATGCCTTTCTAGCCTCCTGAGCACCAACAACCATTTTTCAGAGGTTTGCAGAGGCATGAGTCATTCCTCAAATCTGCATGATAAAAAACAGACTTCAAAGGAAATGGCTTTTTGAGAGGAAAACTTCTCAAATTCATCCCATAAATTGGAATAGCTATCTCAATACATCGTATTATTAATCCTAGAGCTTCTTATATATATTTTTACAAGAACAGTTAATGTTGACTTAATATGTTCAATAAAGACATGGTACACATTAAGACATTTACATCTATTAATAAAACTTAAGAAGCCCTGATCACACCACAGATTATAGTTCTGCAGAATTGCAAATATTTCTAAAAGGTTCACAAATGTTTGCCCACGGTTGGATTTCAGAACTATTTCCCGAAGCCACACTTACAATAGGAAGAACTATTTATGGCTGCTATGAGGCTTTTGCATGCTGACATTGTGGGTACAGATAATCACAAAGAAAGTATCACAGCAGCCTACCAGGTATTAATAGAATTCCATTAGGTTTCAGCTTATTCACAGGATAGTAACATCACCAGCAGTATCCCATGCTGAAAAATAATTGCAACAGTCACATTAGGATATATAGGTTGCAGGTAAGACTTCTAGGTAAACCAAAGAGGCTCCTGCTTCATTGTTTTCTACCAGCCAATTAGGGAGACACATTTGTGAAGACCTATCTAAGTGTTCTGTTCCATATTTCCATAAAATAAAGATGCATCAAAGGCAAAATCATACAGCAAGACTTGTGTCAGATGAAAAATGTTATCTAAATGTCAGACTAACTCAAGACAAACATGTTTGTAATGAAATGGAGGCAATGGAGATGATGTATCCTCATGAATATGTCTTTTAAGAATGGTTAGTGAGGCATTTTAGTTATTAATTTCATATGCTGCCAATCTCACAGTTCAAGGTGACTGGGCACCTTATAATGGGAATAAGGGAGGCATGCTGGCAACATGGCCACATCCGAAGATGAGCTAATTGATGGCAATAAAACTATGTACAATCTATCCAAAGAACAGAAAGATAAGTGCTTGATTTTTAGAAATTTTTATTGTAAAACAAGAAAAAAATGGTACCAGCTTCTTAGGAAATAGCAGAATGCTCAGAATAGATTTTTTTTTTAAGGCTGGTTTAGACTCACTTATTATATTGTAGTTACTTGAAGCACCAACTATACCTTACAACTATAAAAGATTATCCCAGCCTTCAAAATGTCACAAGTGCTAGAATAAAAGGGGAATCACGATGTTTAGCAGGCAAAAACCCATAAGGTAGCTTTGTTGCTTCACATTTAAGCATAACATTCCATGACTAGATTTATTAATCTAGTCCTGCAAACTGAATTGAAATCCTTCAAGCATATACTTTTTCTCATTTTTCTAATGAATGAGGCGGTGAAAAAAAAATAGAATTGATTCTCCAATACATAGATGTATGTATGTGCTGTGGTATTTAAAAACCTCTACTTATTGCTGAAGCTTATTGCTGAAGAAGCTTCTCTGGTGAGAAACAAAACATCTTCAAAGGAAAAAAAAAGCACCTTTGGGACTATTTTACTTACGTTAACAAAACTAGAATTTTTTTAGGACCATGACCCAAATAACCATGTATTTTTGAACTCCCTAGCCCATGATGGTGAACCTATGGCATAGGTGCCAGAAGTGGCACACAAAGCCATCTCTCTGGGCACACCCACTGTTGCCCATTGCTTTTCCGGGTTCTGGCGTGCACATGCATGCCAGCCAGCTGGTCTCCACCAAGTGGGAATGCCAGACACTGGAGGACACGTGTGCGCTGGGAAGCTGGGCTTCCAGTTTCCAGCATGCACATGTGTGCCAGCCACCTGGTCTTTATGCGCGAGTGCCGGAAAACAGAAGCTCAGCTTCCTGGCGTGCACATGTGCACTGGGGAGCTGCTCTTCTGGTTCCCAGTGCTCTATTTCAGTACTTGGTGCAGAAAAGGTTCACCAACACTGCCCTAGTCTTTATCTGGATCCAGAAAGTGAGAAGACAATGTTTACCTTACAGAGAAGGTAACCTTGACTCCAAGGGTTTTTTTGCTTTTACCGTATTAATTCCCTGAAACTTTTCTAGTTAGCGTAAGGAAAGCATAAGGAAAGGATCAGATGTCACGGAACATCAGCTAGGGCAAACTGCCAATCAGGATATGATATGGTATTTAGAATAGTTGTATTTGGAGCATCATAGGTGATAAAATTTTCCCGACTTATGGAAGAGATGGCAAACACTACATTAGTTAAGTATTATAGGATCCTAAAATTAACATAGCTCAACAATATCTGACAATTTTCCATTCACCAACTGGACTGCAATGAAAGATGCTGGTTATCACCTTTAAAGCCCTTCATGGCTTGGGCTGGGTTACCTAAAGGGTAGTCTTCCCCATTGTTTCTACCTGCCCAATTCTATCAGGCATGTTGGGCCTGTAACAGGTATTCCTAGAAATGTCAGCTGATAGGAAGCAGTCTTGCCTTCTCTGCCATCTGGAACACTCTTTCCTCAGAAATTAGGATGACCAAGGTCTTATTGGTCTTTTGTGCCTAGATCTGGGCCCTTGGGAATGTTAAGGGACCATTTTTTTAGCTATATTAATATCCATGCCAATAATTTACTCTGCATTCATATATATTTATTTTATATTGATTTAAATTGTTTTTATGCTTTTACAATGCATGCTGCCCAGAGTCACTTGAGATGGGCAGCTACAGAAATCAAACCAAATAAAAAAATAAATAAAAATAAAACATACTTTGCTTCAACAAGGTTTGTACATTATGAACTTTCAAACAATCCTAGGAAGTCTTCTGTTTTATTCAGAAGGCTTTAAACAATACTGGTGTTATATTTTCCTATTTAAATAATTAAATGAGAGGAGGTGTAGCTAATGCTGGATGTCTGCAAAAGCATCCTGTGAAAACAACCACAATTTGGAAAATTATACAAGAGTCACTGATCCTGACTTTATTCAATTTATAAGGTACATCCAACATTCATTACAGCTCAGATGCTATTTAAGTCTTTTAAAAAAAAAACGACTTTAGACTTTTCTATTCTTAAAAACCTTTGGAGAAAATATAAAAATTAATTTCCTGGCAAACTCAGTTGAATGTCTATTTACATACAAATTACAATTCCAACAAAGATTCTAGATTCAACTTTAGTTAAAGTATCACAGTTAACATCCATTAACCAAATACCTTTCAATATTGGTAACAAGGATTATGAGAAGATAAATCAGAAGTCTTGAAACAGTAGTGAAAAGGCACTCTTCCTTAAACCTTGCAAATGTTTTAGTTTTAAATTCAAAAGTATCATTTTTAAAATATCCAAGCAGGCAAAGAAATATAAGAATCCTGCTAGATCATACTGAAGTATTATGTAATCCAGCCCAATTTACCTCAGTTACTTGGATAACTGAGGAATTTTACACACAGGATGAGGCAAAATTCCTGTCTGGTTGACCCTGGTGAGGTCATGTAATTGTCATAAAAACTGCCTTCTCTATGGGCTTAACTTTAAACATCAATTTGGCAGTCTGTATCATATTTGGTAATGATGAATACTATGTACTATGAGTATACTTCCTTCTTTCAAATTCATTGGCTGATTCCAGATTCTATAATTCTTTTAACTAGACACATACACAGTATTTGCAGAAAGAATGAGATAGATACTAATAACTTTATTGCAATCTCTTTTCTAATTATTTTGTATCTTCTTCACAGAAGGTAAGTAATTTTTACACACATACCCACCACCACATCAAGATTCATTTTTAGTA